>NW_020230081.1:177500-457500 GCF_003227715.2 Harpegnathos saltator
GCCGCCATGACGCGCTCCACCGCGCGGTTCGAACGCCGGTACTCGCGTGCACGCGGATGATTGAGGACGATCAAGCCAGCGACCGGTCGCGGGAACATCCCCCGGAGGAACAGCGCTCGGACGCACCCGGACGCGCGTTCTCGAGACGCGACTCACGGCGACTGACGGCGCGCCGACGGTGATGACGTAGAGGACAGGCGAGCGAAATCGCGGACATGGCGGCCACGTCCGGGACGTGTAGTACATGTTGCTTTCGGCGAGGAAACTTTGAACGGTAAGTTCACGAGAGCACGAGAACACGAGAACACGCGACCGCTTGGCCAATGGCCGACGATCCTCCCGGCGCGGCGTTTTCGCGCTTCGACCGCGGGAACGGACGCGATCGGGAGGTGGGATCGCGCGCGACGACCAAGCTTCGACGAAATGCCCACGGGGTGGCCATTTAGTCACGGAGCGGCCATGCGCGTCCCGTACGGTCGTTCTCGCGCGCGCGCGCAGCACTGAGCGGCCGGAAAAAGCCCTTCCTAACCTACAAAGGTCGAGCGCCGATGTACTCGACGCTCTCGACCCCAACGCTCGCTCGAACGCGGCGAAACGTCCGCACGCCGGCCGATCGCGACTCGCAGAATACTTGTTGAACGCTCGGCGTGGCCGCGGGGAGTTATCCCGAGGGACTCACCTTGCAAGTTGCACGACGACGACTCTCGACGGCGCGATTAAAGGGATGATGATCAGCTGTTTCCCGGTTGAAATGCCCGGAGATGGACAGCGAAAGAGGAAGGGACGAAGAAAGAGATAGATAGATAGAGAGAGAGAGAGAGAGAGAGAGGGAGAGAGAGAGAAAGAGTGAGAGTGAGAGTGAGAGTGAGAAAGGGAGCGAGTGAGGTAGCGTGCGAGGAGCGTGCGAGAGAGAAAGTGAAGCAGAAGGAGAGAGACGAGGATAGAACGGGAGAAACGCCGCCGTGCGTTCCTGCGGCGCTTCTCGAAATACAGAAGAAAGAGAAAAGCAATGCCGGACGTGCGCGCTCGGCGCGCACTCGAGTCGAGACCGCGCGTTGTCTTCTGCGGCGCGCCGGTGTTTCTCTACCGTCGATATGTCCGCCGAGCCGAAATCGTCGTCGCGAAGTGCGAGATGATGACAAACGGCCGCGGACGGAAATCCGCGACAACGGCGGTGGAAAATGCATTTTTTACGGATAGGATTTCGCCGCTGTTTGAACGCACGCGCGACGTGAAGTTGACGTTCGTCAACTTCACGTCGGGACAGTAAAATAACGTAGCGGGATTTACTTCTCGGTGTGAGAAAGAAGGATAGTGTGGACAGAAAGCGGATGAGACATCAGGTTGGAAATCATCCTGAACACGTCCGGAATGTGCTGGCGAGTGCCCAAAGAGTGTCCAAAGAATGCACTCGGGGTAATCTCAGAACATTTTGTTATCTGAGAAGCGGTTGCACACTCAGACACGGCTTCTGAAAGATGTTTTAATGACGTCTAGGAAATGCCCGAAGAGGACACGAGACGTCTCTTGGGCGTCTTTGAGACGCTGCGTGTAGAAGTTTAGGCTGCGTAGTCTTTTTCCTACCTGCGAGTTATCGAGTCGGTAGTTATCTCTTTTCGCGATACCGCCGAGTTTTATTTTAGCGGCAGGAATCCAGTAACGGCTCTGTAATAATGTCCGTTGCACGGTAATTATACACGTATAATAAGCGCGGGTTTATATAATGAGCAGCGCGTTTTTCACGCGCTCGCTCGCGGCGGTTTCGACAAAAAGCGGCGGCCGCGCGTCGACAGTCGGCTGTCGGATATCTTTTCGCAAGAGCGCTGCTCCGAGACACGCGATTAAATTTTTTCTTTCATTCCGGCGGCGCGCCACACGCACCGCCACGTAACGAACCGCGGCACAGTCGCGTAACCGTGAAATTATGCATTTTTATCGCACACGCGGTACGTGCGTATGCAGGCGCGCTCGTTCTCTCTCTCTCTCTCTCTCTCTCTCTCACTATGTGTGTGTGTGTATGTGTGTCTAATGAAGTGCAATGAAATGCAGTTGCGCGAACTCGTTATGTCACTGGGTGTCCACACCGTGGCGATAATTCGTGCCGTATCGCACGAAGGATATTAGCGCTATCTTCATGTATGCTATTTTGAAGTACAATAATGGGTAGAGAAAGTTGAATTACATCGCGCAGATACCGCAGCGTCGAATCAAAACGATCAGATGTATGTGAGAGTATCTTTGAAAATTTTCCAGATAATTGGGACTTGTAACGTCCTGTTCACTTTCCGACCTCCTGTTCATGCTATAGTGCTCGATGTTGATAACTGTACATGATATTGATGCAAAATATCGCTGTAGATGTGTTGATGCCTAAGAAGCGAGAACGTAGTTCCCCAGTGAGAGCGAGCCGATACTGCGGACTGTTACGATCGTCGCAGCTATGTGTTGCAGCGTAACAATCGTTGATGGAGGAGAATCGTGAAATGACTTTGACATGGACTGTTGGTATGATTTATTTTGTCTTCAAATCGAGAGCACGTCGCCGCTTGTACGTACAGGATGGAGGACAGCTCGAGAATTGCCTTGGAATTTGATGTGTATCAGACGAGAGCCGGAAACTGAGGAACTTGGAGGTTTTCGTAGAGCGCGGGGAAATAACGATGATACGATGTGTAAAGTAAGAGCTTGTACGGCATAAATGGCAGTTGGCTTCAAATATCGTCCTAGTTTTTTTGTGAGCCGATAGATGAAATCTTTGTCGCGAATGCTTTTTGTGTCACAAAAGATTCAGTTGGCGTCGAACTCTAACCTGAGAAACACGTTAACCGCCATGAGTTCACGCATACGCATCGCGCTACGAGGCTGTGTTCCTTTGTTCCCGCCCCAAAGGACCAAAAATGTCATATGCAGTGGCTGCTAAATACATGGGAAAGTCAAAATCGTTCGTCGCTAAGTGGGTTCAGCGATATAAGAAGATCAAAAATGTCGATGACTTGCCAGAACGTGGCGCTCGGATAGGCAAAGTGACGCCGAATATGGAAAAAGAAATTGTGAATTTGTTTAAGCGGAACCCGACCCTAATGCTTAAAATTTATGAGAAGTGTTTGTTGCCGATTGCTGAACGATGCTTCATAAAAAAGAAACGAGGACTGGATCTTACAGGAAGACAACGACCCAAAACACCGGAGCAAGCTTTGCACCGAGTGAAAAGAGCAGTCTGGCATCGTCACACTTGATTGGCCATCGCAGTCGCCAGATCTGCAAATCCCATTGGAAATGTGTGGACATATCTGAAGCACAAGCTTCGAGGAAAAAGAGTGTGGCACTTTGAAGCAGCTGACACGACAAATTCGTCTCATTTGGAGGTCTTTACCGAACGAATACGCAGTCAACTTAGTGGAAAGTATGCCTCGGAGATGCCAGGCAATTATCAATGCCGGTGATGACTGGGCTCATTATTAATGGTATAGCATTTTTCTTCTCATGGAGTACAACAGATCCATGTACTTAAAAATCATTAAAAATAAATTTGTCTACACGTCAACCCGTGCACGCTCTTACTTTACAGACTGTAAGTTTGGAAGAGAAAAGATTAAATTCTTGCGAGGGTAGTCATGACCGATGACGAGAGATTCGATGGAAATTCGAGGATATAATAGCTATTAGTTTGTTATTTTAAGATGAGGTTGGTCATTGGGATTAGGTATGGATAAGATAGGTATGGAGGAACATGTGTCATCGTCGCCATTGTGACGGTCTCTACATAAGATAATACAAGTTAAAATGAACAACATAAAAAAGATACGTGAGGAACCGATGCAGCGACTGTTCCGTTCGAAGATAATTACGATAACGCGCAGACTCACCTTCCTCGTCAATCTCGTTCCTTTCTCCTTCCGTGCGGCGCTCTCGGATTTCATCCACGGTTCTACTGGTGTTTTGTGTCGCGTCATGTTTTCGCACCGCTTCATTTCCTCCCCGATACTTTTTGTCTCGTCATCGTTGCCCGCGCGCCTCTGTCTGTTCCTTGTCGATAACTTAATTTTTGTCAGATTTAGACGGAACGAGCGTAGCTCATACTTTTCCTGCCGTCTACCGTCTACCGTCTGTCCTACTTTTCGCTAAATTAAACAAGTTTCGATCGATTTTCTGCCTGCTTCGGTGGCAACAAATCGGCGGCCCCCTTCTACGATGAAAATGCACTAAGACGGCTACAACGATTGGCGAACGATTGCAAACAACGTTTACTTGGTCAATGAATAATTCATTTCCATTGAAAGCAACAAAGCTGAGTCTAACTAGAAGTCGAAGTCGAACTTGATCTCTGACTCCACATTTGCTAAAATATAAATTCTGCGCTTGCAATATCTATATTTTCCCGCGTCACACGTCTCTTCTACTTTCTATCAAGAACACTCGTTCTTTCGTTTCAACGAAACTCAGCACGTTCGAGGAAAGAGAGATAGATAAAGAGTTGCACATTTCACCCATCATTTGTCCCGTCGCTAAACAATGAAAAAGTAATATCGCGTGAGGGAAACTGCAGTTAAGGGGCTGTTATTAGCAACTCCGTTTCTCATCTTAAATTACTTCATTCATCGGCGCGGTGCATTTTTATTTCTTCATCACATCTCTCCCCCCTTTCTCTCAGTCTCTCTCTCTCTTTCATTTCCTCTTCCTGCTCTTCCGTCCGTTTTGCCCTTTATCCATCGCTTTGTCTCGACCAGCGTATTTTTCCAATCCCCCTGCCCCGCACTCCCCCTCCATTCTCCTTCGTTTTCCCTTCCCCAACTTTCGCTCTTTCTTCCCTATCCACGTGACACTCTCCGTGAGCCAAGCCAGACACGTTCGAACCGCCGCCGCCGCGCCCCGCCGGCAGGTCTGTTTCCGTCGCGCTCACGTCGCCCTTCCTTCTCTAGTCACTGCCCTTACCCCCACTCGCGGCGGCGGCGACGTCTACCAGCGCGGCAAACGATAGCGCCGTCCAGCGGAGCGGGCACGCAACGGCGCCGCGCCGCGCGGCCTGCGCGCACAGTAGCGTCCCGTAATTTCGAGCCGGCGAATGGGCGATGCGCACGCGAGTCGCGACGCGCGAACGTGCCGTTTGTCGTTCGCATCGAGTGTCGTCGTCTAATTCGAGCGCGTCTGATCCCGCGGGAGACTGTCGCCGCCGCCCCTGCGCGTCCGTCGCCGCCGTCCGTCAGAAAAGAAAGTAAAAACGGAGCTGTGGCGGACTCGTTCACGACGATGGAGAGGTTTCGAGTGACGCCGACGAGCAACGTCGCGCGCTACACGCAGCAACCGTCGTCACCGGCGCACGATTACGGTGAGTAGTGTTTGGTTTGCTCGCATTGCGCGTGTGCGTGTACGTTCGCAGGAACAGCGAGCCAGCCGGCGAGCGCACGTTGCGTGCCACGCTGCGTGCTTCCGTAGGTTCCGCTGTTGTTGGCGTCGTGCCGCACGTGCTCCGCGGTGGCAGACAGCGCGGAATCCGTGATTTCGGTCGCGTGCGACACGCGCGAGCTGCCGGCACGGCGCGGCGCGGCGGTCGCGGCGAGTGCGTGCGAGAGACCCACCATGTTCCGTTCACGCGCGGCCGTCTTCGCGTCGCTCCTCTCTCACTCGCTCGCTCGCACGGACGCTCGCGGAGACGCGGCGCATGGCTGTCGCGGGTCGAAACCCCCCCTGACCCGGCGCGGCGGCATGTGATTCCCTGGGCGCGTCGTTCGCTCGACGGGGTGGAGAAGTTGGGATGTTGTCCGCCGAGCGAGAGAAGGTCACCACCCGATCCGGCGGCGCGGCGCGGCGCGGCGCGGCGTTCTATTCCCTCGGAGATAACGATGGCTGCGTTGAGCGGACACGGCAGTCGCACGAGGAATATCTCGTCCTGGTAATTGGTCCGAGTCTTTAGATCTGACAGTAAAGATCAATAATCGCTGACAGCTGACTACCGATCGAGAATCGCTTTGAGCTGCTCCGCTGCTTCGAACGCGCGGCCGATGCTTCCTCGTGTCGATTCTTTCCGAGCGACTTTAGTCGCCGGACAGGCAAGTGCAGAGTCTCGCCGGTGAGCCGCCCATGCGACGTTATCGAGGGAATTACCGTCGAGAGAGATAGCGGCCTTTTAAGCGTGGAATTTCTCAATCGTTTTTTTAAGCGAACGCTTCTCTACGCGCGGTTGTTGTCGCGGGAGCAATTTGCCTGACGTAATTGCGTACTGTTGTTATTGCCTTTTTATTGTTGCGGTGGGCGATGTTTTTTAACGTGGGAGTTTGGACGTGGCACTGGTCAAGGAGGATGGTCGCTCCCACGTTACCGCAGACACGCGACTTACTAATAGAACTTGGACGTGATTAGTTGTCATTATCGTCGTGTCTCTCAACTCGAGACTCACGTCTCTCGATAACGCTCGCCCGCGACAAGTGTCATCGGTTTTCTCGCGTGTCTTCGCGTGTATTTTCATCATTGACTTCCCTACGTGTTGCATCGTCGCGTGTCTGTACGACGATTGTGTACGGGCGATTATGTGGGTTCGTGATTATTTTCGCTCGCACGCTCGTGTCGGGTCGAGCTACTTAATTAATTGGCCGTGCAAAAACGCCCGCGAGAACAAGTCACCGCGTAAGTTTCTCGCGTATGTTTCTATCTTCGCGCGTGTGTCATCGGCTTCCCCCATGAGAGATGGGTCTCGCGATAACGAGGATCAACGAATAACGTACCGTCGTCTATCGCACGTCGATAGTTTATCGCCATGACGCGCCGGTGCTGCGCGACTCTCCTCGGTCGGAAATCGCCTTACGGTAAAAATCCGCATCCAATTTGTTTTAACCTTCACGCGGCATCGCACGTAAGTGTAGGCGTAAGCGAAGGGGTGAATCGGTGTGTCGAGAGAGCGAGAGAGAGCGCGAGAGAGAGAGAGAGAGAGAGAGAGAGAGAGAGAGAGAAAGAGAGAGAGAGAGAGAGCGTGAGAAGGAGGAAAGGTGGGAGAGAGGGAAAGAGACGAAACAAGAGCTTTTGTTTCAAGGTCGATCGATCGATCATCATTACCGCGGAGATTAAGAACGATCGTGTTGGAAGTTGGCGGTAGACGCGATCAATACGGAGTTTCATAAGCATTTCCCGCGCGTCACGCTCCGTCGCACTCCGAAAACGCCTCTCTCCCTCCGCGCAGATTGCAAGCGTGTCCCCATCAGCACGAGGATCAATCTTCATTCGTCTTTGAACGATCGACGCGAATGTAGATCTGTTCTTATTAGTGTACATCCAACTGTGCGATTAGACAATAGAACTCAATTTGTGTGCCTCCCGCCTTTTCGCCTCGAAAAACAATACTACGGGGCGATGTAACGTCGAAGCTCTACGGGCGAAGAGACACGCGAGAGGAAACCAAGACTGTCTCTCGCTCTCTCAATTATGTAACACTAAAAATCAATTTATAGACTATCGAGAGGACGATTGATCATCGAGGAATCGTCCAAATTACACAAACATCTTTATAGGATGTTTTTGTCGAAGAGTAATTCGAAATACTCGATACTCGTCCGCGGATAATTAAATTAAATTAAATTAAATTAAAGAGATATCAACACGCATAACACCGATATGTGGCAAGTGTGTTGTTTCGTAAGTTGTGGAACAATAAGCTTGGATGTTTTATCGATAGCATATATATATATATATATATATATGCTTTCTTTATTTTTATTTTATTTTTCTTCGGAGTGGTTTACGGATCGATTCGACGCGAGCTCGCGTCCGCACACGTCGTCGTGTGTCTCTCAAAACACTTCCCCCTCCTCCTCCGCGGCGTGAAGAAGTTCGGCTATTTTTATCGGGAAGCGATCATCCTGGGCGTATTAATAAATGACAATTTAAGCGCTGCCGGCATTTCCGTCTAATAACGGTCGCGCGCGGTCTTTCGATCTCATTGGCGGATCGGCGATCGACATAAATTAATGGCCAGCGTGACACAAAGTGGCGCCGGCATTTTCACTGACGCGCACCGCTCCGCTCATTGTTTTTCCGTGTCAGCCATAAATACGCGCCGAGACTCGTCGAATTAAGCGAACAAGTTAATTGGATAATTTATTCGCTCGTCATCGACGAGGGCCCGCCTCCTCGCGCTCGTCTCGCCCGTTTGCTTCTCACAGTTTCCTTGGTATAATTGTATTTGAAATATATATTTCCTTCCCCTCCCCTCTCTCTCTCTCTCTCTCTCTCTCTCTCGTTTAAAGCAAACAGAGCCGTAGGCAAGCTCCCGCTTTGTTCGCGCATTCGTCGCTGCATTGTTCGCGACATCAGACGAGAAAAGGAGAGAAAAAAGACGCGATGTGTCGGATTCGCCGCGCGAGCGTATAGTCGAGTTTCCGAAAAAAAACTGAGCCCGTTCTTGCGGATTAATCGGCGCGAACGAAGCGCAGCGAACTGCAACGCGATAAAGGCCCGTCGCGCGTCAAGAAGCGAAATCGCTCGACGCGAATCGATGCAGCGCGCCAGCACATCAGACGGTAATTGTCGCCGCGGCAATAACCGGGGTTTATTGCATGCGCAGTAGCGTCTAAACGCGCGCCCGCGCCCGCGACCGCGACCGAGACGAATTTCAGCTCGAAAGCTCGACTTCTCGATCGGTTCTCGAACGTACCGATTTAACTCGCTCTCGACGTCGCCCTATGATGCGGTCGTTCTGAATCCCGTAATCTCGCGTTTGCGTACACTAGGAAAAAAATGTAGTATCTCTAACCAAAAAATTGTTTAGTTGAGACATTTTTTAATAGCAACCAAATATCTTGTTTTATATAACAAAATATTCAGTTGTCTCAACTAAATATATTTTTCTTGTTTTCTTCTCTGGACCAAATGATTTTGTTCTTAGACTTCGTATATAAAAATTAAGCATGTTAGTTATTTCATCCATAAAAATTATATAATAACGAAATATTATTTTACATAAACTAAAATAATGCCCAATGGATACTATTTTGTCTTCCTGTGTACTAAAATTTAGATTTTATATATTAAGAAAAAATTGTAGTATTTTTAACAAAATTCATATAGTTAAAGGTTTTTGGTTGCTATAACAAAAGTATTACGTTACGCGAACAAATCGTAATCAAACAAGATATTTGTTTACAGGAACTAAACAGTTTTGTTGGGCATATTTTAATCAAATTATTTTGTTATTACAACAAAATTTTGGTTCGCGCCACGATACATTTTCCCTAGTAAGTAACGTAGCGAGAACTAGTATGAACGTTTTCCTTTTCACCTTTTTCAACGTTTAATATTTATTGCTTTTTTATACTCGGAAACTGCAATTCGAAAAAGGATTTCGTGTTATTAAGACAGAGCCTGTGCATCAAGACGATGTTCGTGGATTTGGTCGAAGTGCGCTTCTCATGCGATCCGTTCGTTCTATTCGTGGCGACCCACCGCGAGATCTTATCGTTTTGACACGCGATAGCTAAAACAGATACCGATGTTTAGCGTCCCGTTACTGTTTGCAGATTTTTCGACGGTGATTCACAGCGCTTTCGAGAGCTCCGCTTCGTGATTTCGCAGACGCATCTCGATGACGTCGACTAATATTGATATAATGACTAATATCGACGGTAATTATAGACCGAGGAGGAAAGACGGAAGTTTTTACGAATCTCACTTTTTATTCGCTTTTTCTCACTTATCCGGGTGCTCTTAGTCTTTTTTTATAGATTTGAATATGTCTGTCTATTGTGAGTCTTTTGTACGGACGGAAGAGGTCTTTCTTGAGTTTCTGAGTATAATTTTGAAACAGAAAGAGATAGAGAGAGAGAGAGAGAGAGAGAGAGAGAGAGAAAATATTCTTGGTCTCGTTAGTATGTGATCGTCTTGTATTAAAATAATCTCCTTCAATGGAGGAAAACATAATCAGGACGTATTGTCGAGGCGATCGGAACGATAAAAAGTTGGAAGTCGGCTTTCATCGAATTTTCTCTAAAAAAAATTGGAAAAATTCAGGTTTATTGCGCATTGAGGAGACATAGCATAGAATGTATTTCAAGTTTGATCGTGCAATTTTAGAGCCTCTCCCATGTGCATACACACACACACACACACACACACACACACACGCACACACAAACACACACATACACACATACACACACACACACGCGCACGCACGCACGCACGCACGCCCACACCCGAGATAAATACGATGCGACTCGAGCTTCATAAAAATGGGCGGACGCGAGCGACCCGCCGGTCGTAAAAGTTTCATCCAGGAGAACGCTCCGACGAGAGATGCGTGCCACTCCAGGATTAGAATATCCGCGCGCGACCCGCGTCCTTTGCTCGCACGATTACGCGCGTCAGCCCGCTCTTCTGCGGAAGGCGCGTTTAATTTGGCACGCGATAAACACCGCGCACAGGGGAAGGCCGCGCCGCGTTCGTTGGACGTTCCGTGACTGCAGCTGCCGCTATGTGTTTCCAGGAATAAGTAGCGGGGTAGTCTGCATTCTCTCGCAGGCGGACGTGAAATGCGATCGGGGATTAGTCAACCGCTGAAATCCGGCCGCGTAAGGTCCGCCGCTGACCTTCGACCCGTACCGTAACCTTCGCATGAGAATCACTCGCGAAGGCCGCGCCTTGCTGATGAGAAAGCTCTCCTTGGCGGCAGAGCGTGAGACAGGGTGGGTTTGCCATAGGGCGGAAGGGGAAGGGTGCAGTTTGCACGCTCGCGTTGCCGTTACAACTGCGGAATCGACGATGATCGATAATCGAGCGGGCGGACGTTTCGTGTCCCTTGCAGTCTCGCCCTTGCGCCCTTGCCTCGCCCTACGTTTCCCTACATGCGATTTACGTGGAATCTGCCGAGCTGGAAATCTGTTACTCCGCCGCGGTGTTGGGCATATAATTATAGTCGATGAAAATCTTCGTTCGGCAAGTCGACCGTTATACGGATAATTTCATCCCGATTGGTGAAATTCATTATTAATAATTAAATTAAATGCATCCCGATCGACTGATGTGTCCCGCATTGTTTCGGGACGTGTTGCTTTAGAAATTCGTTGCTTTAATCGTGAAGTAAGCGGAATATTCAGAGGATAGATTCATCAAGGGATTTGGGGGGGGGGGAGGGGACGTGTGATCTCTCGATATCGAGTTGTCTTTGTCTTCTATCTTGTCTAGTCTATCGCGCTGTTACAATTGTTTGGAGAATATATCTTGTTGTGTATTAACGTGTAACGTCAGCCAGCGAACTTTCGCTGTGTACTGCAATTAATTGTTCAGTCGTAATTAGTGCTTGGCGGAGTATCGATTTTGGATCGCAATGAAACAACTGCCCATATTCCGCGTACGTGTTTAGCGCAAAGTATGGCGGAGCGATTCTCGTCTCGCGTTGACATTGAACCCGATCTTCGTATTAGGCGAGTCGAACCGACGAGCAGCCGGTTGTATTTAGCACGTGGAATGTTCAATGAAGATGCTTGTTGCATGTCTGTTTGCGTGCGCATAACCGCGGCGAAATTTGGCTTCTGCCTTAGTCAACGCCTCGCAAATTCCAGTCGTGAAATTCAAGGAAGAGAATTTCAACGGAGAATCTCGAGAGGTGTGACTCTCCGTTTAATCCTCACTCTTAATTTCCACAATTTCCATAAACAATGCATTGCACAACTTGCTTAACCGCAAGTGTGCGATAAACAAATGTCAAACGATTTAACAAGATATTGAATGATCTAAAGGATAAACGGGGTAAATTTAATAAGCTGGCAAATGGAAAACAACACACTTTCTTTCCTCACAATATTTTTATTATATTTCTTTTCATTGACATTGGAATTTTTTGATAGGATTCAAAGAGGTTGACAAAAAGAAATAGGGATTCTGAGGGAGCAGAATTATTATTGGAGGCACAAATCAATGCTTGGCGGCACTTTTGAAGCAAATTTTGAATAAATTTAAACCTGGGCTTCCGGTAAATATCACATAGAGGACGGCCCTGAAAACTTGATTATTGTGATCTCTCGAGCGTCGAATCGCGTCGTCATTGATAGGCGACCGGCGACAGTTGGCGATTATCGTGAGATTGCCTTTTTTTATCGCTTATTTACCAGGCTTTCGTACGTTTTCTCCGTGATTAATTTATTCGGCCGTTGCACTTCTCATTCGACATTGCGAACTAAAAAATTTCGTCGGCTGTTGAAATATCGAAGCTGCCGGCGTCGCCGGCTAACACGCGTTTCTCCGATTGTGTGTCTGTGCGAGTGTCGGTGTTAATGAGTGTTGTATCTCGAGCGATTCCCCATTGCTCCGTGAAATTCGGCGGAGTTTGCAGTGCCAAGGCGCAAGCAAAATTTACACATGTGCCTTGACATTATAATCGGACCTGTACATATTTCATTATTTTTTCAGTAGTGTGTGAGAGCCCGAAAAAACCGCGCGAAGCCTTGACGTCATTATTCTGCGCTCGAGGAGATGAAATTCAGGCCGCTGAGTAAATTATGCTTCGTAATAACGATAAAATAGTAATGCGTGGACGCCTGCAGCACGTGCGGGAAATTCGCGCTCGGGTGTCACGCGAAGCACGTAGCGCCCTCAAGCACTCGAAACCTCAAGACGCGATTACCAGCCGGGAACTTTTTTACCCGCGTTTCCACCCGCGCGAAGAGCTCCTCCGCGGAAAATGTTTTCCCGAGTCTCCGCTGTCGTTCCCGTGTTTATCATCGTTTTCCGCGCGATAATATCGATCTCGGCTGCGATCAATCTCGATCGGCTTCGCCGAGCAACGAAAGATCTCGCAACGCAGATTGCTCCATGTAGACGGTAAATAAAACTACCAAGTAAAATGTACGGAATCTTACGTAAGTAATAAATAAAAGAATAAAATTTTAGATAAATAAATAAAACTGCGTAAAGTACAGCGGTGACGTAAAGTTACGCGAAGATATTTATCTCGATTTCGCAAACGAATGTGACGAAGGAGATATCCTTGAACTTTCTTTCTTCGTCGATCGACTGGTTTCTCCGGTAGGAGAAGCTACGAGAGTAACTTTAATCTTTAACCGTCGATTGTTGAAAAGCTTCGGTCAAATCTCTCTCGAGTTAACAGGACCGTCACTCGCGAGAGGCGCGATCACACAGTCGCGGGGCACAACGCGCGCGACGCAAGTGACGGCGAAATGTCACGACTATTAGCCGTGAACGATGCGTGTTTCCACGTGCGACACGATATGCCAGCGTGATATTATGATATTATGCGCAAACCGACATTTCGCCATGGCGCACTGGCGTGTCGCCAGAAGGAGACACGTAGTCTTCGAACGCGTTCACCAAAATTATGCTAAACGCCCTCTCGTTCCGCCGCGGGTGACGACTTGCCGCGGCGTGTGAGAAAAAGTTGGACAAATCGCCACTAAGCAAGCGTGTGAATACGGAGCACGCAATTTGCATCTAATGAAACTTGGCGTCTCGGTCAATTTGTCAATACAATCTGTATAATTTATATATCTTGTATATAATACCGTTGGCGTGAAATTCACTCGTCGCTTGTGAGCATTTGAGCGAAAAGTTTCACGCTGTGTCTCTTAAAGTTGCGTAACTTAAAGCAAGGGTGGAAGAAGGGACACGGAATCCTCCGAGGGTTAATAATAACTTGGTTCTCGACGACTTTTTAGCGGCTGTTGAGTGGATAAATTCTTATCACTCCTCGATGATTTTGCAGTAGCTAATTATTTAGTTGTTGTAGCTCCGGAGCACTTCCTGAGTACATGTAAATTCTTGAGCAATAAATTATTTAGCAGACTTAAGCGAGCTACACCGGAAGTCCCGGGTAATGCGAGAATGTTATACGAAGTTCGCTTAAGTCTACTACATTAATTAACCGTTAAAGCGCGTACACGAAGCAGAGTAGATAGAAGGCTGTAACATAATATTTTCGGTTTTATTTATATGCCGCCGAGTTATTTATCCGAAATTAGAGGAACGACCATCGTTTCCGAGAAACACTCTCTCTCTCTCTCTCTCTCTCTCTCTCTACATTTCTTCGATGCTCCGAAAAATCTGGAAGCGCGCAGGAAGAAAGCACGTACGAAACTTAAATTGAAAGCGACTCTGTGCGCGCAAACATCCACTGAAAAAAGAAACAATGTAATATTGTTGTAAGACAAATTAAAAGAGAAATTTGTAAAATATCCTCTTAACTTAGACATTGTGTTATGTATATCTAAGCTTAATATCTGCAGACTCGGAAATTGTTCAGAATTTGGCAATTGCCGGGAGCCTCCCTCGTCATTCGGAGAGACTCCGAATGAAGTCGGAACGATCTCAAGTGATACCTTTCGTATCCGCGTCTTTTCAGACGCAAAGCGCATTCTTCCCGCATTCCTCACCATTTTTCACGTGAACGATTTTCGACTGTGCGGATTATCATCCGCGATTCGGATACGTGAGCGATTTTGGAATTCTCGTGTTCGAGGAGAAATCGATCTCACGTACGAGAAGAAGGAAATGACCGCGCGTCGCTGGCAAACGCTCCGCGGCTTTTACGCCTCGAGACGGGATGGCTTAAGCGGACAATACCGGTTTGATCCCACGGTCAATTCCTCTGCGTCGCGTTCCACGAAAAGCGACGAAGCGGCGGTCTTTCATTCATGAAGCGGATTCGCGTTTCGACGCGCGAGAACGCCGCGCGCTGTGGGAAAGAACGAGGAGTCCCGCGTGTCAATTGACATTTATTCCCGACGATACGTCACGAATTCCCGCACGATATCGCGACAGTCGAGGTCGACCGAAGAAAAAGAGAGAGAGAGAGGGAGCGAAAGATATAAAGGGGAGCGGGAAGGAGAGAGAAAGAGAGAGAGAGAGAGGGAGACCGCGTGTTTTGTTCTCAGCGATGCTAAAAATACGGCATCGCCACGCTGAAAGTCGCGCTACGAAATTTCAGTTACGTCACGAATATTGTACGTTGCGACCCGACGTTGCGGCAATTAGACGCACACCTTTTTCGATCCAATCGAGCAAGAACGAAACGCAGGCATTGTGAATTGATGCAAAAGGCTCGCCGTGTTTGCGAAATCAGGTAGAAACGAGATAATCTGATTTCGAGGATTTGATAATTTCGCAAACGAAATCTCTCGGCCATCTTCCGGGCGTTAAACGAGCGCTCTCAACTTTTCCTTCCAACAGCCGACCTTTTGTTGTTGTGCGATTGAACGGCATGATGACTGACGAAATTTCGCGCTGACCTCTTACCGAAGTCGCGAGGGGACCACGCAGTCGCGACGGTTGGGCAACCAGAAATTTGCAATTTTATGCTACTCGTGCGTACTACGCACACATTAAAACAGTCTCGCCGGTGCGGCGGAGTGCGCACCGATATGTATGTAAATGTAAGCGCGCGAGTGAAACGCACGAATTCCTTCGCGGCGGTACAATTCGATTGACAGCGTTCGCGCGGGGCCTCTCAGCGGCACCTTCCTTTTCGCTGGCGGAGCTTCGAGAGACTCGAGAGCGTATCTTTTCAGCACGATCTCCAATTCTGAAATAATCTCAAATAATGGCCACTCGCGCACTCGGGAATTCAAGCGGGGTTAAAGGGTTAAAGCGCCGTAATCCGCCGCGCCGGGCGGAATTGGAGGCAAAAATCCGGCCGGTTGAATCACCCCGGCGATAACTTGCGACGAGCGAGCGCGATGAGTCGAGTCGAGAAACAGAGAGAGCGAGCGAGCGAGCGAGAGAGAGAGAGAGAGAGAGCTGGAACCAGCCAGTCGCGCGCGTGCGATGAAAACAATAATGCCGTAATTGGGCCAATAATAAAATAATCGTTAAAGAGCCGTCCGCGTGCACGCTCCGCGCTTCGTGTGTCCGCTTCGCGTCGCCGCTTCGCGCGCTTGAAGATATCGTTCTCATTGACGTCTCTCTTACGCAATCGCGGCTTCTCGTCGTGGCGAATTTTCAAACTGCTCCTTTCGACCGCCGCCGAGTCTCTATCTCTCTCTCTCTCTCTCTCTCTCTCTCTCTTTTTGCAATCCCCACCGGCTTGTCTGTCTCGTTGAGCGATCTCATTTCGGACGATTGAAGCTTCGCATTCCTCGATCGAGAATCCGCCATGGTAATGATCCTTTTATATTGAGGCTTTTTCTCTTTTGTCCTTTTACGTTGTTTTTGAAACGCGCCGCGTTTCGGACTCACAGCCGACCGTCGTTCGCGGATGCGGTTGCATCTTGGCATTAGCAATTGGCCAGAAAAGCAGCGGGGCACCCCGCTAAGAACCGTTGACGAAGATATCTCGCGCGATAGCGAGGGGCCGCGATGATAATGTTACGCGCGGCGAGGTGCGGCGAAGGTCGAAGTTCGCTCCGGGCGCGGCCAAGTCCGTTCTCCGGGCTTCCGACAGTCGATACAGTGCCGGCGATTTATCGGGCGCAGAGTGCTCTGGTATCGCTGATTCCGATCGACGGAGGCCTTGGGGAAGCCAGCTACGCCGGCCGTTGTACAGGTTGTCTCAGTGTGCCTCATCGTCGATCGAGGCAGCCTCTACTGCGCGTGCGCGCGCGGTCCCTTCGAATTTGGCACATTAGAAACCGAGCGTGACGGACTCGGACCAGGCCCGTCCTCCGTTCGTTTCATTTATTCATAGAGGTGATTGAACAAGTGACAGGGTCCCTCAAGAAGAAGGGAGGAGAGGAAGGGCGACTTTAATTCGACACGGAATTCGGACTCAGGTCCAACCGACGGCCGGGAAATGGAAAACGCGCGCGAGTCGGCGTGACGCACGCGATCGAATTTTTCTCGCGTCGAGAAGCGCCCCGAATCGTCGTCATCATCATCGGCGTCACCGGGCGGGTCGAATTTCAGTGACGGCAAAAAGGTGAGAGTGAAGAGCAGGATAAAGGCGTTCGCGCGCGAAAAGGCGCGCTGACGCTGTCGTCTGGCTTATAAGCTCCACCCTGCCGCGCCAGGTGGTCGATGAAACCCTGTGGACCCCACCTTAAGCTACCTTCGACGGGAATGTATTATGCAACGCACGCGTACTGTCACTCACCAGCTCAACTCTAACGCTAACGGTTTCGCCCGCCCTCGAGCGATGTTATTCCGCGAAACGGCACGTAGCTGCCTTCGGCGTTAAATATTTTAATCGTAGGCCACTTCCCCCTCCTCCTCCTTTTGCCCTCTCTCTCTCTCTCTCTCTCTCTCTCTCTCTCTCTCTCTCTCTCTCTCTCTCTCTCACACCTGCCGGACACGGTTATGGTCGTTTATATTCGTCCGTCGCTTGGGAAACGCACGTCCCCGGACTATATCGCAACGCTAATAATAATCGCGCTTTTGGACGCGATGAGGGGCGAGAGAGGATTTGTCGTCGGCGAAACAAGAACGCGCGCGTGAAGGGACTGGAGTCAAAACAGTTCTTTTCTCCGAGAACTTAATTTTTGTACATGCACGAGCTGCACGAGGACGAAGCCGCGGGTTTCATGCTCAGGCTGTAGATAACATACTTAGCGGTGACCAGACAGGTTCAATTTCGCCACGGTTTGTCGCCACAGTTTCGTGCTGTGCGGTAATCAGCGCGCTCGAACTAGGCTTGCCAACTGTCCGGTTTTCACCCGGACCGTCAGGTTTTCAGAAGTCTTGTCCAGTGTCCGGTTGATAAGTCAAACCGGACGTCGTATGTCCGGTTTTTCCGATTTTAGCAACTCTCTCTCTCCGTTTCAAACTACAAACGATCGAGCGCTACGAAGAGCCATCTAGGTAGATGATCTGCCGATCCATCTCATTCCATATATACGTAGGCAGTCTGAAAAGTTCTCGACCTGACACATATATGGCATTAGAAACTGTCAAACTACGATTGTATTGGAAAGTGACATCCCTGATATAAAGCCATGTAAAATTTTATTCGATCTGTCGAATCATTCGAGTAGTAGCACCGGTTGAAAAAGCTTTGTGCAAGATGGGTGCCGCATTTGCTAACAATTGATCAAAAGCGCATTCGAATGCGTATTTTTCAAGCGTGTTTGCATCGTTTGAAGCAAAATAAAATGGATTTCAAGCGTCGTTTCATAACTATTGATCAAACTTGGATCCATCACTGGATACACCAGAGCGAAAAGAATCACACTTTAATGATGGTATTGAATTATTGGAGAAACATTGGAACAAATGTATTGAAGTTTCACGAGATTATATTGAAAAATAAAATATATTTCACGGCCTAACAATGAGAGAAAAAAATTTTTCTCTCATTGTTAGGCCGAGAAATTTTCAGGACTGCCCTCGTATATTAAAAAAAGCTTATTATATAATAGCTTATTATTTTATTCAATCAAATCTTGTTTATAAAATTGCTTGGAAATTAATATTGTAAATAAATTCTTGTCATATTTTGTATTTAATGTAACGTTATGATTATTATATTCTGTCCGGTTTAGTCCGGTTTGGCTTTGTTACCAAAGAAGAAGTGTCCGGTAATTTGAACTTTTGGATTTGGCAACCCCAGCTCGAACGGAGCCTTGTTGCTTTTCTCGGAAGAGCGAAGGGATGCGTTTTCGGCGGGGAAGACATTGCCGCGCGCGGCGTGCGAGACGACAGTCGAACAATCTCGACGTGTCGCGCGGCGCGGAGGTGTTTTCTAAAAATAACAATTGTAACACCTGCATCTTGGCGCGCGCGCAACATGCGAGTCCACGGGTGTAGCCTTGATACGAGCGAGATTACAAGGCGCTTCAATGACAAGATGCAGTTGTCCTGGACATCATTCGCCGGCCCGCTCCCTCTGATTGTCGAAATTACAGGACGACGTTGTTTGTCCGTCGTTTGTGCGCGTTGCGCTGCGCTCACACGTGGCGGCCGTTCATCATCGCGTTGATGCATGGATCCGCCGTCGCAGGATCAAACGCGAAATTTCGCGAGTGCGGAGGGATGCAGCCGGCCGGAGAATCAAACGTTCTCCTCGAGGAGCCTCGCTTTCAGCGCTCCCGATTTATCCTCCCCCGCTTACGGCGGGAGAGGATAGACCACTCGTAGACACACCACCATGAAGAGAGCGACGAAAACTTTTCTCCGCTCGACACATTTCCTCGATATCTCTCTCGCGGCTTTTCAGAGCTTTTTCGGAAGAATCGCTTTTCCTTCAGAGGATTGTTCGCTCTCGCTCCTGAATTTTTTCTCCTTTCTGTTTTTCTTCTTTTTTTTCCGTTCTTTTGGAATGTTTTTACGCCCTTCACGGAGAAAAATGCTTAGTCGAGTGCGGCAACTGTCTTTTGCGCAAGTCGTGATATTTTCTGAAACTAAATTCTGGCAACTTAAAGCGGAATTTCCAGAATTGTTGGTGCTTCATCGGAAAAAATCGTCTCGTCCAATTAGACATTTTTCTCTCCATGTCTGAATTAATATCTTCAGACTTGTTGCAAGCATTTTCGCTTTGCTGAAGTTCCCTTGTGAATGATGAGACGCAAGGCCGATGAGCTTCGTTACGTGTGCGCGAGAAGCACACACATGCCCATTCCTAGAGACAATCGCAATAATGATCTTCGCGCGGTGGAAGCGTTTTCGGCGTCAAAATTGGCCGGCAGGATAAATATTTACCGTGTTATACGTGCATTATCGGGCGAGGAACTAATTCATCTCGTTCATCCAATATCTCTCCTCCTCCTTCTCCCGCCCGTCCGTCCGCCCGCTCTAATTCTCTTCTGCCTATCCAGAGTCCTACCTGGGTGGCAAAACAAATATTGGCGCTCTGCCGTTGCCAGAATAATCTAATTCCATCTTCCTTCTTCATCTTTCGATCCGGCCGAGCGCGCTCGCGTCCTTCGTCCTCGCGGGTGCATAATTAGTCTCCCCCGGCGTGGCGCCTCGACCGCGCGCTTGTTACGAGCGATTTGAAGGAATAATGCTTTTTCACAAAAGACGTGTAAACATGCGGAAAAAAAAACGTCGCGGCACAATCGCAGTGTCGCGACAACAGCCGACGGCGAGAACACACACCTTTCGCCTCCTGAGCGGACGTCGAGAAGGAAGCGGCCATTGTGACGCGATTAAAAGCGACGTAACTCGATATTTAGCAGACGCACTCACCTGTGATGTTCCCCACAGGGGAGCAGAAGGGGAGAAGAAGGCGCGAAATGACTCGTCAGAAAATTACAAGTCGCGACGGCGCGCGGGACCTTGTTGTCTGATTTACGGAAGGAGCATCGAGGCAAAATTGCATCGGCCGCTTCTCGCGCTCTCCTCTCCCGAGAACCGTTAAGGGAAGCTGAAAGTTGCCGCGAGTTCCGTGCCATGAATGCACGTTTAGATACGCTTCGCTGGCATTGATCTCGGGTCGATAGAAAAATGGCGTAGGGGAGGGGGCGAGCGTCGTTGGCGCGAGATGAAATCGCCGAATTGCATCGTGGACGGATAATTGAATTGCATAAATCTGTGCAGGAAAACCACGTCGTGAAGACGCACACACACACATTCTCTCTCTCTCTCTCCCTCACACTTTATCTCGTTCCCTTTTTACAACGGAAAGTTGTCTCCTCTTCCGTAACACGACGAAGCGCGAAGATCGCGCGGAAGATGATCGGGTTAAAAATTAAGGAGTACGCGGCGGGATGGGACAAAGTGCAGGAGGGAGGGTGCGAGAGGACGAGGGGTGGCTTCCTTGTACAAATGGATGTAGAAAATTAAGGCTGATACGAGCGGATACCCGGCTCGGCAGGCGCGGAGATGTCGACGGGTAATATTACGGCGAAATCTCCTCGGCCGCGGTACGTGTCGACCTCGGGCCGAGGTGGGTCGCTATAACCGACACACATTCCGGCCTCTTTATGGGGGAATATTTTAGGGTGCGGCTATTGTTCGCGTGACGCGAATGCGTGAAACGCGCGCGCGCGCGCGCGGCTCGACGCGTTATTTCTCGCGGAGCGTGGAGCGAGAGATTAATTAACGGCGTCGTTGATTTCTCCTTTTCTTTCTGTCCAGCGGACCAGGCACCGAATGGCACGCAGCTGGAGCATCTGGTGGCGATATCTACGAGCGCGTGTAAGTAATCCGCAGCACTTAACAACAATCGCGTTAAAGTCTCTAGGCGCAACAAGCGAGGCGGACGAGGCGAAGAGAGGCTTCAATTATGGCGGATCGTCGAAAGGCCGAGTACTTCAGCCGCGGCGAGCGGGCTGAAGTACTCGCGATAAACTCGAACGCGTCGCGACGGCGGAAGTAAGACGGACGTGTGCACGGATTATCGCGGGAAAGTCTTCGCATCGATCCCGAAGGCGCGTCAAACGCGTCTCCTCGCGGATGATCCTCGCGAATGATGTCTCGTCCGCCTCGACTACATCACACGCGGCGCACACGAAGAGAGAAAGATTGGTCGGGACGAGAGCCAAACACGCATTTCTAGTCTCGGAGGAGACGGGATTTATTCTAGTTTCTCGAGTGAAATAAATTCGAGTCTGTGCCTCCTTCGACCACTCCTTTCTTCTTCGCGCGATGAGCAACGGTCGCATGCTTCGCTGCTATCTTTAAGATCTGCGATATCTTACGACTTTCACCAGGCTAATTCCGCAAGAATCCCGATAACAGCCCGGCCGATTTATATATTCCCTTTCTCGCGCGCGACGATAATCGAATAACGACGCTTCTCGCGTCGCCTCGGCGACGGAACTGCTTTCGTCGCATAAACGAATCGCCAGGTCCGATCGCGTGCTCGATCGTGCGTGGCCCACTTTTGCCCGGCGAACGAAGCCGTTGAACAACAGCGGCATCGAAAAAGATAACCAATTGCCAATTCACGAGTCTCGCCGCGCCGGTCGACTCGCCGGAAGTCGCGAGGGAGCGACACGCGCTCGGGGAAAGCGCGCCTCTCCCTCCGGCCGCGGAAAGCTTATAACCCCGTGCGTGTAATCGGCGGCGGCGGCGGCGGCGGCGGCGGCCGCGAACTGGGTCGAGGAGACAGGAGACCCCGTTTTCGCATCTACCCTCGCGAATTTATTGCCCGCGGCCGGACAACAATCGACGATTCGGGTCAGAAGCTCTCGGGCTGTGTGACTGCGCCCCGCGACCCTCCGGAAGTCGAGAGCGAAGCACCGGAACTCGCTGCCGCCGTCTGAACAGCATAGGTGCGCCGATTTCACAGGTGCGAATCACGCACGGGCGATGGGGAGCAGAAATCGAGAACGAGCCGCGAACAGACGTGTCATTTTTCCGGCGAAGCGTCAACGTAAATCACGCGATCGGCCGAGAGTCGGTGGTGCATTAAAGATGGCCGCAAATCAGACGCGCGATTTCGCGCTCGTCATCCCCTTTCCTACATTCGACGCTCACACAGCCTCGTATCCTCTGTGCGTTTCCGAGTCGACAGTGAAATTTCATTCGCATTTTTATTATTCACCGCGAAATTCTGTTCGCCTGAATTTTACAATCGCGTCCACTCGACCTTCGCGAATTCCACCGGCGAGTTCTATACGAATAGATTGGATAGGAGAACAATCATCGGCACATGCGACGGCAAAACTGACTGGCGTGTCACGCCAGTTTCGCTAAGCTGTTAGGTAAACAATAATTAGCGATGACGCGCCTTAATTGCGCGCGATTGCGAACGTATGGCGCGGCGGGCGACTGCCATCAAGGTTGCACGCATTATCCTGACGCCGATGATTGTTGTTCGCCTGCATCGACTCGACCGACAGCGCAGCCGATTTTCTTACTTGACACACACGTGTCTTGTGTTTGCGCGGCTGCAATTTTCCAACGAGATAAAGCGCCGCTTGTTAAGAGGACTGGGAGGGTCAGATTACCAGAAAAATCGTGCTTGTTTTTTCATAATATTTTGCGACGAACTGAATAAATGTGCAAGAATGAAAATTTTTGATATATTTATATAACATATGAAGAGTAGCAAAATTTTGTTTATTAACAAATATTCATATAAGTATAACGTCCACTTAAATTTTAAACGCGTTTCTCTCGAAATTTTATTGCTCAACTTTTTGCAGTGATTTCTGCGAAACTGAGCTTCGTATCGATTTGAAATTTTAAAGCAGTAATATTTGTTCATCTGGCTGTCAGGTGAACGATGGACAACTCCGTCAAAATATTTCATTTCGAGATATTAATTTTTTTATTGTAAAAGAAATTGGAATTTTTTCCTAATAATAGCTGCCATTTTGTTCATTTTGTTCGATTTTTTTTTCTAGCGCTTCACCGGATAATGATAAGCCTCCTTAAGATTTCTAGCTAAAATTCCCTCAGATCGGACCACCGAGAGCCAAGATATTACTGCAAAAACGACAACCTGAAAAGAAAACTAGAATATATTTTAGCTACATATATCGTATATTTATGTGAGTATTTGTTAATAAACAACATTTTTCTACTCTTCACATGTTGTATAAATATAAAAATTTTCATTCTTGCACATTTATTCAGTTCGTCGCAAAATATTGTCAGAAACAAGCATGATTTTTCAGCGATCTGCACTGATAGAAAAATATAGTTGAATGAACTATAATCTCACTATATTTTATAGTTCATTTTGGCGTCAACCATAGTTTATAGTGGAATCTGCAAAATATAGTAGAATAAACACAAATATATAGTCAATGATCTTAAATAATCATTTAGTTACTTTTACCACATATATGGTAATTTCTCATTCACAAATATAGTGAGATTTAATATTCATATAGTTACATCTGTCGTCATTTAGCAAATATTCTAGTAATACCGACTATATAAAAGAGTAACTTTACCTACCATTTTATATTTGTATCCGTACAATAATTTTAGTTTAACTTACTATAATTCTTAGTGAAAATATTATATATTTGGTTATACTATGCCTATATCGTAATTATTACCGATATTATGGTAATACTTACTATAAATATGATATTTCGGACTATAATTTAGTTACTATATCATTATAGTTCCAAATATCATATACTTTTCTCTCAGTGTGACCCTCCAGTTTCCTTAATCGCTGCGTTCAGCAGAGAGAGAGAGAGAGAGAGAGAGAGGGGGGAGCTGCTTTGCAACTGTTGTAAAACTCGCGAATCTGATTGGCGCATGCTCTTGGATTCATTCAGCCGAATTTAAGAACATGTTACATTCACGAATTTTACAACAGTTGTAAAGCAGCTTTTCCCGCTGAACGCAAGCGATGCGACAGGATTGTCTCGCGCGATACAGCGCGTGCCAGGTGACGTGTTCTCTCACGACGAGTGGAAAGAAACTCGAGAGGATCGAGCAGTCGAACGTGAACAGTGGCGGATATTAATTAGAAATGGCTATTCGTGAGCATGATAAAGGTCTCGGTAAACGTACAGGTGGTCGAATGCTAAACGAACATGCCGGTCGATTGCTAAACGCGCCGTCCAAATTATCGTGGAACGTGGAAAATGCGAATTTTACGAGATATCAAAAGAAAACGACGTCGATAGAGATGTGCGAATCAAGAATTTTTATGTCGAATCGATTCGAATCTATGAAATTCCACTCGAATTCGAATCGAATGAAATCGAATCGAATCATTAAAAAATTTAACACGACTATTAAACACGCAAATAATGATCGAAGATTTTAATATGGAAGGGAATATTGATATATTATAATATCATCTTAAAGTAAAATATATATTTAAATATTTAAAGTAATTCATTATTAAGTTATTAATTATAAGTTAAGTTAATTACAAGTTAAGGATTCAAACATACACAGGAGCAGATGGCCCGTTTTATAGCTGATGCACGCAAATGATTATGTATTTGATTCCTATTCGAATTATTCGGATTCGAATCATAGGGATTCGAATTAGAATCGAATCGAATCTAATGTATAGTAATTCGATTCGATTCGAATTCGAATAGTTTGCACATCTCTAGACGTGGAGATTCGTTAATTGTATATTTATTTATTTATTTTTATTATTCTCTGAAATCCCCCCGCTCTTAAACTGGCAAAATGCCGGTTACGATTTTTCTATCAGCAAATGAGGCAAGCAGACAAACTATAAACAATTGAGATTGCGAGCAAAGTAAAATAGAGGTAAGAGGAAGATGACAAATAGGAGGGAACTTTTTGGAAAAACGACTGACATTTACGGGTAATATTCCCGTTATTGATCGGCATTTCGCGCAGTAACGAATTAAAAGCAGGTGGAAACGAGTCGATCGGCTTTTCACGCGCTCCGTCATGAGTCCGTCGGAACGTGTGAAAAGACGCATCGTCCATGCGGATTGCGGCGCATTCCGCGAAAGTCGAGCCGGTTGATTCGATAACGAGCTTATTTCGACGAATCAATCGGTAGTGAGAGAAGCGTCGAATCGCAGCCGCAGCGCGCCGCCGCGAATTCGCTCGCTCGTTTAGCCGAATCGATCAGCTTCGTTATCGCGCGCTCGCGCAATTCGCTCGCCTGACGCGCGCTAGGTTGCTCTTGATAATTAATTACGAGCGTTCGCACCGAGAGATCAAAGCACTCGTTATCGGCGCGCGGAATAAAATTTGTCGCGCGGCTGGTAATCGGAATTCAGCCTGATGGTCGCGGCCCGACTCGAGATAATTACGGGCAGTGCGATTGATTGTAAATTGTCGCGTAAATTAATTTCTTAACTTGGACAACGCGCTGAACACCAATGCGACGGTGGGCGAACGGCGGCGAAAACTTCCATCCGCTTCCCGGCCGTTATCGCGGAAACGGATATATCCGCGCGCTTCCATCCATCCATTTTCTCACACTTACGTCGATCTAAAGGTGCGGAAGGAAATCCATCTCGGATTAAAAGTCGTGCAGCTTAGTCGATTTTTTACCGGCTTTGGGCTGGCAATTTTGTTGCAACCAAGAACACGCGGTTGAGAGGAATGGACGGTCGGAAGTAGCGAGAAAATTACTTTCAACGCATCAAACAATGATGAAGAAGCCATCTCGGTAGCGGTCGGTCGCGTCTTCCAATCGCCTCTCTCTCTCTCTCTCTCTCTCTCTCTCGTTGTCGTCGCGTCGCTCGTCGCCACGAGATCTCGCGTCGACTTGTACATTTCGTACGTTTCTGCCAAACAACAAATTCCCCAAGTTTCCACCTCGAATTCGCCCAATCCTGCGCGACACACTTTGTCGCTCGCTACTCCCCGCAGAGACCGACGGGACGTACATCATCCGGCGTTTCATCCCGGCGTCGGGCGACCCGATTCTTCCTAGCGACTCTTTACAGATGGAAAAGCAGCAAGACGTGGTGACGCGACTATACGCGACTAGAGGGTGTATTCCCGTTGACGGTGATACGTTCGTCGCGAGGGACCGGCGAGGGTGAGGGGGGTGCGAGGCAGCTTCGCGGTTTTCGTGCGGAATTAATTGGTGGCGTGGAACGCGAAGCTCCGCACTTCCTCGCGCGGTGATTTTATCTCTTCCGATGACGCGCAAAACGCAGCCGCACGCCTCACGTGGATGATCCTCGTGAACTCTTCCGACGTTCAATATCCTGGAAGATGAAATATACAACCAGCGTCTCTTTTCCGCCGACACGGGCGGAATATAGCGCGGCGAGGCCCGCGTCTCTCTCTCGCTCTCGCTTTCTCTCTCTCTCTCTCTGTGTGTGTGTGTGTGTGTGTATTTCGCGTTCGTTCATTGCATGGATACTTCCTCGGGTTGCCTCGGGGCGCTCGCGGGGAAACTTCGCAATGTTTCAATCTCGCAACTTAATCTCCATTGCGACGTGCGCGGAACGTTCAATCGCATTCTCGTCCTGTGCATGCAGATTCCGCGCGCGAGCTAATCTAATCAAGGTGCTTCTCTCTTTCTCTCTTCAATTCCCTCTCTCTCTCTCTCTCTCTCTCTCTCTCTCTCTCTCTCTCTCTCTCTCTTTCCCGTTTTCTCGACCCCATAGATATTAGTTTCGGATCCGACGCGAGTGAAGGAGACGCGTGACGATTTCTCCCGATTATATCGTAATGAAAGTCGCCGGAATTGGGCCGATTTTAAATATTCATGAATACACAATCCGCAACGCGCGAGGTCTCCTCCAGCGTGGCACGTTGCGAATGCTAAATTTCGTTCCGCCGACTCATCGATACTACGAGCGCCGCGTTGAGCGACCTTAAACGACCAGCAGCAGACAATGAAATCGTCACGAGCTATCGTCTCGTCCTTGTCGTCTCGGCGGCACTTGAAACTCGACTCGACTCAGTCGGCTGGATTCAGTCGGAGGGGAAAGAGCAAAATAACGGCAGGACACGACGCGCGCTCCGCGAGTCTGAAATTCCTCGGCGATGCGGAGTCGGCTCGCCGCGGAAGGATCTTCGCCACCGCGTCGCACCACCTCCGCGCGGCCGACGATACGTTCCTCTCGGCACGAGAGGCTCTTCGAGCCTCGCGTGGCTCGAAGGTAACGAACGCGAAGTTCATTGTCTACGACCTTATTCGAGTGCTGGGTGTGCAAGCAATTTCTCTCCCTCCCTCTCTCGTTCTCGCTCGCGAATGTAGGCCTCGGCCGGCTAACTGGAGCACGGCACGCAATTTCTATCCTAGACCTTCGTCGATCCGCGACGCGACGCGAGGTCCGTTCCGTTATCGCGCGAGCCCGTCGGCTTGATCTTGATTCCGCCGCCGCGCCGGTGCAACGTCGCGACGCGATATTCAAATACGACGAACGCCGGCATTCAGCGCGACACGCGACGCGTCGCGTATCCTCGACAGGTCGCTGCAAAATTGGCCGTGAGGGAACACCTGGCCTGGGGGGAACGGACGCGGTGCTCGCTTCCCGACTAGAAATTTATCCCATGGTCCTGTCCTGATCAGGTTAACCTCATTTGGACCTCATCAGGTCCCAATAAGGTAATACTATATCGGGTCCTAGTAAGTCATGTAACGCAGCGTGGATGATATCAGGAATCCTCAGTAAGGATTCATAGTCAGGTCCTTATTGAGTTACCTTATGGAATTCTTATTACGTTTTTCTTTTTTCAAATTATGACTACTGATTACTCGCCACGGCTATATTGGATGATGACATTGGAAATAAGAAATTACACGCTGAAAATTCTTTCATGTCATACCCAAATAAAAAGAGATTTGCATGAAATAATATTTTAGATCGCTCGAGCATACTTGTAAAATGTTTCGGAAAAGAAACATAAAATGAATATCATGAGATCATAAAGTATCACAAGATGACAAGACATAAAGTAGTGTTAAAGAGAAAAGTTGTGTGTCACGTTAATTTTACAACTATTTATTGACTGCTAAAAAAAGAATAGTTTCTATAGCATTTTACAAATATATTCAAATGATCTGAAATGTTTTTTCAATGCAAACATCTTTATATTTGGAAATGACACCTAAAAATTGTTTTGTTAAAACTTGATAATACAAATCATATTAGGTACAATGAATAAGATCCCGACCTGATCAACTGAACCATATTATATCGTACATTAGGTTGGTACATTAAGGTCCTAATGTGGACCCAATCATTATAACCTCTAAAGGTCTTCCTTACTCATTTGTCGTTAGGACATTATAAGGACTGACTTACTTAGGATTACCTTTCATTCACCCTATTAGGATCCTTATCAATGTTAGGTGAATCCGATCAAAATTTCTAGTCGACTTTTGGAAACTCCCATTTCAGAGAGGTGACCCGCGGCTCAGAACAGAGGCAGTGCTCTTTGATCGTTGAAATTAGATTCTTCCTCTCCTCGGTGAAATCCTCGCCGATTTTGGAAGCGCGTCATGTGTAGAAAGAACGATGATCAGTCGCAAGATGGAGGTTACACTTCGTTACTCGTTGAGTTCTTGTCGGTCAGAAATTCGTCATTTCGCCGTAGAACCTTCCCCGGTAACTTACAAAGGCGAGCTTGGCTCGCAGAGAGTGGACGCTGTTGAGCCTGTCCCAGGATAGGAATTACATTTTCTTCTCCCTCGCCGTTCCCGCGCAGCCGAGGGACCTTGATCGGGAATTCATGATCTCGTTGTGGGATCTTTGCGTCGATGCAAACGCCAAGCACGCTCCCCCGAGACACGTAATCGCGAGTAATCGCGGCTTGCGAACGTCGAGGGCGAAACGACTGCTCGCTGAGCTGGCTCGCGTATGCCGCGGCCAACATGTGACGGGCTATAACACGCGCGATGCAAATAAACGTCGCATAATCGTGCGATCCGATCTCCCGCCGATCGATCGTACCCCCCCCCTCTCTCTCTCTCTCTCTCTTTCTCTCTTTCTCTGTCTCTCTCGCTCGCTTCTCCGATCGCACGCCGCGCTGCACGAGGAGGCGTGACGACGCTGATAGCGTCGACTGTCGCCGTCTTCGACCAAGTCAGACCCTGAACTGGATCGGGGTTCATTGTCTGTGACCTTAGCGCGCGCACCTGCTGTGCGCAGTCTTATTCGTGGACACGGGGGAGGCCTCGATTGTTAACTGACGCTCGGCATGCGATCTGCCTACGCCCCTATCGCCGCGGACCTTCCGAGGGCGTCCGAGATTCGAGGAGTCCAAAGGGCGAGCGAGAGAGAGAGAGGGAGGCCACCTCGGTCTCGGTCGCGTGACGCGTACGCGGATGCAACCCCTTCGAGCGGAAGTCGAAAGATTGCGCCCTCGCGGTCGACTCTTCCAGCTCGTCAGTGCTAGCGCTGACGTTTCGCTCGGTGACGTTTCTTTTTATAAATCTCGCGGCACTCGATGATATCACGTGGACGCTGACGGACAATGCAGTTATCCGCGCGATCGATCGGTGACAGCCGACGGGATCGGCTGTCGTCGCGACCGGAGGTGACCTTCGCGGCCGCGCGAAAGTGCTCGCCGGAAACACGCTGTAGCCGCTCCAGCGCCGGCGAGAGATTCCAAGTGAGTAATAATAAAACGCGATCACCGCGGTGCGCCGGGGCTCGGAGGAGAGGACGAGAAGAGGGTGGGAACGATCGGTGTCGTGTGCGATGAGGATGAAATTACGCGCTCGCGAGGCCGCCGCCGCGGCGTTTCCGGCGGCGAGACTTGTTCTTGGTTCATCGTTGGGCGAATCGATCGAAGCCGCGAGCGTAGATAATTGATAATTTTTGCGCGGCGCACAGGTGCATTCGTCGGAAGCACCGAGCTGACAGAATAGACACGCAGGTGTACGGCGGCGGCGGCTCTTTGCTTTGTTTATTAATCGAGTCTCGTCGTTCATTTCGAGACATCAATCACGCGCAATCGTCCGCTGCAGCGGCGAGCCGCGGCGAAGAATGGACACAAATTAAACGGGCGTACTGAATTATCGGAAGCCTGGCGGGAGTCGTTGGAACAAATTGTCGGACTGCCGATATTAATTATATAACGGCCGTTACTTTCCTGCGCGTGTCCCATCAGCTCGTCTCTCCTGAAATATCGCCGTTGTTCGCGCGTCGCATCGAGACTTCTTCTCTGCAGATTTGAATAGACAATGCGGATCGTCGTTCCGTCTCCTCTCTTGTCGCAACGCGGAGCGGACGAGCGCGAGGTTAATATTTCGGATCCCGTCGCACGCTACGAGTTTGTCTCGTTGGGAGTTTTTTTTCTTTTTTTTTTTCATCGGGACTCTTCAGTCTTGCGGCTACTCATTCGCGGCGCACGCTCGACAAACCAGCCGCACGACGGATAAAACATTCGTCCGGGCGTGCGCGGCGTAATTGTCGAGAACGCGGAACTCGAGTCTGCTTTCCTCCGAAAAGATTGCTCGATATGCGGCGATAACAACCGCCCAACTAATGCCGACTGTAATTTCGCTGTCCTCCCAAGAGAATTCGTACACTCGCCAACAATCGTCGTGATTCTTCAGATTTCTCCACGATAATATGCACTCTTTCTTTCTGCTCTTTCTATATATTTTCCTTTTTTCTTTCTTTTTTTCTCGCAACTTTCTACTAGCATTGTATTCCGTAATTGGATGAATCTTTATTGGACCGTAGATTTTTTCTCGTACACCAAAGGGTAATACCTGTGTTTATCTTTCATAAATAAATTAAAAAAAAAAAGTAAAAGAATTAACGACGAATCGGTTGCGCGCATCTCTCGCGTCGATCGTCGAGTAGCCTCGGCCGTGAGCGGCGATTGTCCCGTTCGCGAAGTAGAACGAGCGCGATCATGATCGGACGGGCGCTATTCGGCAAGACCCGGTCTACAATGAGGGAGTAATGAGCCTTTAGCCTTTTACTCTGAGCCCTCGACCGCGACGTCATTTCTGGCAAGAAGCGCTCTCTCCGCGCTGGCAGAAGTCGCGATAACGAGCCCGAGCCTGAGACTTTCGACGTCTGATAGCGCGGGAAACGTCTTTTGTCGGAAATTAAGTCGCAGTCTAGAACAAAGAGCCGGAGGCTCGCTGTGACGCCCATTGTGAGCCGGGCCTAAGGACGATCGTCGCGATCTTGGCAGCTTTTCGCCGCGGCCAAAGTCGTAATCGTCGTCCTCGTCGGGTGGAAGGCGACACCGCGCGGGGGTTGCGATCGAAAGAGGCGCCAGGCGAGGCGAATGCGAGGGGATGCGAGCCCCCCCCTCCGTGTTAAATTAAGGTAAATTAAGGCTGAGCGACGATGCTGGGCGGTGCGGGGGGCTGTGGGCCGCGGGGGTGGCGGGTACATGTGTCATCTGTCGTGCGAACGGCGTATATTCCCGAAGGGAATGGGGATGCAGCCGTGTATGTGTGTATGTGTATGTGTGTGTGTGTGTGTGATGGTACCAGTCACATACACTCGCGCGTCGAGATACCGAATTCCGCGCGCGCGACACGAACGCCCTTCCGGCAACGAGGCTGCCCGAGATGTCCCATTAATTTCGTCATAATTTCGCTCCCGGCCGCGCCGGTCCGGGCTTTTTCCCCCTTTTTAACGCGCCATTTAAAAAGCGCCAAGTGTTGAAGATAGAAATGCCCGGGAACGGACACATCTCGCTTCATCAGCGCTACACCTGCTAGCGGGGGTGACTCCACGCGACGACCTGCTTCCAGTCGCGTCCGGTGCGGTCGAGATGCGTTGTCAGGTTGTCGGTAAAATACATTACGCGCAGGAGCGGACATGTCCGTTCGTTTGTTCCTTCCGTCCGTTTCGCGCGCGGCGTCTGCTGGAAAGTAGAAAACGCGCATCGTTAGGTAAATGCTGCGGGAGCGAGTCTTGTGCGAAATTACAAACCGCTCACTTTCGACCGGCCGGTGCTGCTGGCCGATCAGCCGTCGCTTCATTAGCAACATTGAGATAAACATATATTACATACGTACACACACACACACACACATATTAGATTATCATCTTCTCGCAACCCACTTCTTTCGGTTCCGTTCGCACGCTCAATTTTCCTCTTCGCCTCGTGCTTACTACTCGCCCGCCGTCGCCGCCGCCGCGGTCGGCCTCGTGTTATTCCCGAAACGAGATCGAGATACTTCACGCTCCGCGGCCGCGCGCGGCGAATAGCGATGCAAATTGCGGGCCGGCGCGGCGCAAAAGGAAGATGACGTTTAATTAACTTTCGAAGACGCGCGCCGTCAAAGGGCGCCGTTCCGCCGGCGCCACACGGCGCGGCCGTGTGCGACCCACGCAACGTACACGCGTATTTTCCGCGGCGTGTTCGAGCCATTTTTCCCCTACTCTTTCTCTCTCTCTCTCTCTCTTTCACCGCCGGCAGTTGACCATAAAAAAGACGTAACCCCTCCGAAATCCCCGGGGGTTAACAGGTGAGCCAGCCGGCTGTCGGGTCCGGCGGCGGGTCGAACCGGACCGCGACACACGCGAGGCCTTGTCGAGCGACGACGACGACGACGACGACGACGACGACGACGACGACGGTGGAGGCGGAGGCGGAGGCGGTGGAACGCGTTAACAATCCGCAGGCCGCATCTGGCACGTACGCGCTCTCGTGGTCGATATATACGCGCGCCCACATGTGTGCACACACGTATGCGCGTACGTACAGGCTTATGGACGTGTGTGTGTGTGTGTGTGTTTTGTGTGTATACCCACATAACCGTAGCTACAGTCGGAGAGCTCCTAACTCGCCGTTAGCGAGTCGAGCAGTGGGGTGGCAGCGGAGTGGATGGGTGGGTGGGGTAGGTGGGTGGTTAGGTGGCGGCGAGTGGGTCGCTCGGGTGGTAGCCTACCTAGTCGGGTAGTAGTAGGTGCGCACCCTACGCGGCTACCAGGTGAGTGGGGCAGAGGCCGACCCCTGACACCCGCGGACACGACGACGCGAAACGCGAAAAACCACTTGTGCGTCTCGTCGATGCTGCCTGGCCGTCGCCGTGCTCGCGCTCGCGCTCGCGTTTCCCGCAGCTCTTAGTTCGCGTCCTGGTACGCCGCTGCGACGTCGTGCGTCCTCAGCTCGGCTCAGCTGGTGAGGAGAGAGAGAGAGAGAGGGAGCGAGTGAGAAAGCGGAAAGAGAGAGAGAGAGAGAGAGAGAGGTAACGCCTCTCCAGTCAGCTCTGTCGTATGTTTGCTCTTCTGTCTCTTCTCACCCCTTTGCTCTCTCTCTCTCTCTCTCTCTCTCTCTCTCTCTCTCTCTCTCTCTCTGTCTCACCGTGACACACATACACGCACATTTACTCGCCTTTTTCTCCCTTCCTTTCTCCCTCACGGTATATTTCTATCTCTTTCACCTTGCCGGGAGACTCCCCGAAGTAGCGATCGAAAGTGATCTACGCAGACCGGCTGCGGGCGGACGTAGATCGTCGAGTGCGACGCGTCGACGGCGTGAGAAAATAAAGGGTGTGTGTGTGTGTGTGTGTGTGTGTATGTGTGTGTGTGTGTGTGTGTTGGCTCGTTCTCGAGCAGGTCGCGCGCGCGAGATTTCTGTCTCTCTTTCGCGACGGAGAGGTGGCCGGGTGACGACGTGCGGCTCTGTCGTCTCGTCTCGTTTCGTCGTCGTCGTCGCGGCGCGGCGCGGCGCGTCCAGGCGTTTTTCGAGAGCTCTCCCCGACGAGAGCGAGTCCGGAGGTTCCTCTGGGTGCCGACGAGGAAATACTGCGGGTGAGTCGAGCGTCCGGCGGGAAAGATAAAACGTGCTTCGCGGGGTATAGATTGCGAAATGATGCAAATGTCAGGGATACGGTTTCCCGCAGCGGAGCGACGTGCGTTAGGATTGAAAATTCAAGGGTGGGAAGTGCTTGATGGGCCAATCTTGCAGGCGTACGTAAGAGGGGGAGAAAGTGATTGAAATAAGTGCGACAGTTGCGCGATTGTATGACGAGTGTCAACGCGTGATTAATGCACGCAGTCTAGCGAGTCGAATGTATGTAGTAGTCGAATGCAAAGAGTCGAAAGTAGAGATTGCGGCGGAGGAAAGCCACTTCCAAAAGTGGATGCAGTCGGATTTACTCGGGAATTACGCGTGGAAAATGTAGAGAATACGGAAACAGAAATATAAAAGGCGTGGAAGTAGCAGCAAAGATCAAATTACGAAAGAATGGCATTCTACAAGAGGAGAATAAAAAGGACGCAACGCGCGGAGTCCGGAAACTGTTCTTGGCGTTAGCAGCATCTTGCATTTTCTCCCTGAATTCGGATTATACGATGGCGCACGCACACACACACACACACACACACACACACGCGCGCGTGTGCTTGTCCGCATTGTTGATAGCAGTCGATGTCGATCGAAAGAAAATTAATAGACACGGGCGTTTTCAGAAGCGTTAGTTATCGAAAAGCGCTTCGGTTTCGGTTTGGTGCACTTCTTTCCCGCCTGGATTCTCGGCGTATCCTTGTGGCTCATGTCATCACGAAATCAGCCTTGGTGTAAGCTGATATCGTGATACCTTTCTTCGAATGTTGAGATTCGATTTGAAGTCGAAGCGGTCAGATTCCGTCGCGCGCCTAAGACCGAGGACGACTCGTGATCTCGCGAACAATCGCGTTGTATTGACGAGAGCGAGTGAAGCGCATTTCTTGTCGAAGTTCTTTGTCGACTTCTTGGCGAAGGAAATATTATCCCGAGAATTCGTGTGCGGATTGTCCCGATTTTCGCCGGAGAAATGTCCGCGCGCGCGCGCGCGTCGTTGGCACGAAGAATGTCGTGTAAAAAGAGCCGTCCTCGTCGTTCGTCCTCGAATGTACGGAGATGTAATTCCTCAGACGGTCCAAGTAGATCTCGTCGATACGAGATCCTCGGAGGATCACGTGACGTCGATAAGAGGAAAGGCAAGCGGCTTCATCGATCCGTCCCGAGCCTATCCGGGTGCAACTAGGCCGTCTCTCAGGATCCCCAATGGAGACAATCCGTTGTAGATCCTGGAGAGGAGTTTTCCGGGATACTCGTCCTCGCGATACTCGAGAAAAATCGGAAAAATCGTCCATCGGTGATTAAAAAAGGATAAAGCGTCGCGACGGGATGAGGCCGGCGAACATTACAACATCTAGAACGGTCCTTTCTCGAGCACCAAAATTTGTGGCGTTGTAGAAAAATCGTTTCCTCTTTTTTTTCTTTTTTATTTTTTATTCTTTATTCTTCATTTTTACTTTTTTCATCGTCAGCGTGCGCGTGTTTATAATGTGCGAGTAAAAATGCTTACCCTACTGCTGCCGAAGTCGCGCTATTGTTATTTGAGGTAACGGCTAATTATAAAGGTTAAGGGTTGGACTGAAGTGTGCAGCAGGACGGCGACGCAATTTCCAGCCGGGAGAGAGAGAGAGAGAGAGAGAGAGAGAGAGAGAGAGAGAGAGAGAGAGAGAGAGAGAGAGAAAGAAAGAACGGATCGTGGAGCGCTTGAAACGAATATCACGCGAAACGTGAAAGAGGAAATGGCCGCTTGCGAAACGCGATGCGGATTATGCTAATCTTATTTCGCGCGCGCATGCGGCGCAAGAGAAACGCGCGCGTGACGTGAAATTATACTGATAAATAAAATGAATTGTCCCGCCGCGTCCTCGAGGAACAATATTATCGTCTGAGGCATTAACGAGTATTATCCGATTAATATTAATTAACGAGTATTATCCAGGGGAGTAACGCGGAACGGTGCAACGCGTAAGAAATACACTGACGAGAAAGACGGACGAGAGAAGGACGACAGATAAAGAGCCGAGCGCGGAGACGGACGAATTGTAAGATTAACGCGATACACACTCGCGACAGAGACATTTATTTTTAAACAACTGCGAGAAACGGAGAGAGAGAAAATAGGGCATAGCTGCCGTCTAATTCAGTGATATCCATTAAGGGAGAGAAAAGACAAAGTTGGAAGACTGACAAAGACGAAGACTGATCAAATGTGAAACTCACGATAAGGAAGTTTATTATTGAACATTTGTGAGGAAGGGGGGGAGAGAGAGAGAGAGAGAGAGAGAGAGAGAGAGAGAGAGAGAGGGAAAAGAAAGGAAAGAAACAACGTTGAATAGAGACGGACGAGTTGTGTAGAAATCGCACGATACACTTAGACGATAGAGACGCCGATTGTCGAACAATGCGAGAAAAACGGAGAGAGAGGGCAAGAGAGAGAGAGAGAGAGAGAGAGAGAGAGAGAAAGAGAGAGAGAAGTGATGCGAGGAACATGCATCACTCGTGCGTCTGGTCGGGCTAATTGATCCAGAATGGCCGTCGGTAGCCGGATTGTCGTGCGTTGCGACTCAGTCTCGCAGACGCAACGCGGTGAATGCGAACACGACGCACTTGTTGCACGCGCGAGTGCGCGCTAATTTATTAATTTTCCGCGAAGCCCGGTCTGCCGGCTCGCGCGCGGCCCGTCGCGAAAGGCCGCGTCGTGTTATCTCCGCTCGCGCCTCGTTGCGCTTCGTCGTCGCCTCGCTCTCCTTATCGGGCGCTCCCGCCCGTTAAAAAGCCACCTCCGTTTTCGGGCTCGCCTTCATATTCATCAGCGGCATTTCCGTTCCGCGTCTCGTCATCGTTGCGCTACGGTTCTTATCGTCGCGACGCGATCCGCCGCGACGAATCGCGCGTAATGCGATTACATTACGCTGCAGTCGTTCTTATCGTCATGATTGTCGCTGTTGCATTATGTTAATGGGGCGGCTCGCGATGTTTCTGCAAACAGAGCGACGCGGCGCGGCGCGGCGGCGCGACACGTCCCCCGCCGGAGGATCATAATTCAAGTGTGTGACGGCGAAACGGTGGTTCTGCTTTCGGTCTTTGGACTCGCGGATCGTTTTGTCCGCCATTTATCATCCCGGCAGTGGGAGGGGGGGGGCGGCGGCAGGAGGGGTATCGCTGTCAATTTTCCATAGCAGCCGCGCGAGACTTTTTCGATCCGCTCCGTACAGCGGTTTTTCCCCTCGACCTCGTTCGGAAATCGAGAGGAAGCCTCGGCAGCGGGAGAGCGAGCGAGCGAGCGAGCGAGCGAGATGGAGACGACGAGGGAGAGAGAAAGAAAGAGAGGGCGCACACACGTGAGCCCTCGTTAATGCGCAGTGTCGCATACTTCGGGGGATCGATGTTCCCGCGTAGAGAACGAATGAAACGATCGGTAAAGCGGAACTGAAATAAACCACCCCTGATGTCGGCCTGATCCCCGCGTTCTCGCGATTTATACCTCAAGCTTTCGCGACTACGTATGCCCGTTGTCGATGTTGGAAACTCGCGGGTAAGCGTGGGGGGTTGAACACGCAGAGAGACACCCTTGAAGCCTGACGCGGCGCGGCGCGGGGTACGTATAGTCGGCGGCAAAGAGGTCGCGACACCTTTCGCGTCGATTTCGTCTCGGAACAGGTGAGTCTCGTCCCGACTAGAAATTTATCCTATGGTCCTGATCAGGTTAACCTCATTTCGACCTCATCAGGTCCCAATAAGGTAATACTATCGGGTCCTAGTAAGTCATGTAAGATAGCAGCGTGGATGATACCAGGAATCCTCAGTAAGGATTCATAGTCAGGTCCTTATTGAGTTACTTTATGGAATCCTTATTACGTTTTTTTTTTTTCAAATTATGGCTCCTGATTACTCGCCACGGCTATATTGGATGATGACATTGGAAATAAGAAATGACACGCTGAAAATTCGTTCGTGTCATTTCCAAATAAAAAGAGATTTGCATGAAATAATATTTTAGATCGCTCGAGCATACTTGTAAAATGTTTCGGAAAAGAAACATAAGATGAATATCATGAGATCATATAAAGTATCACAAGGTGACAAGGCATAAAGTAGTGTAAAAGAGAAAAGTTGTGTGTCTACAGCATTTTACAAATATATTCAAGTGATCTGAAGTGTTTTCTCAATGCAAACATCTTTATATTTGGAAATGGCACCCAAAAATTGTTTTGTTAAAACTTGGTAATGCAAATCATATTAGGTACAATGAAGAAGATCCCGACAAGGACCTGATCAACTGAACCAAATTATATCATACACTGAAGTTGGTACATTAAGGTCCTAATGCGGACCCAATCATTATAACCTTATAAAGGTCTTCCTTACTCATTTGTCATTAGGACATTATAAAGACTGACTTACTTAGGATTACCTTTCATTCATCTCACTTAGGATTACCTATTGGGTCCTTATCAATGTTAGGTGAACCTGATCAAAATATCTAGTCAGGGTGAGGGAACTCATTCTCGCGACTTCGGCCGTCGCTCAACGAGGTCAACAGAGGGGAAGGCGAGGGAGAGAAGGGACGTGTTGCGAGCCCTCGCCGCGAGGGCTGCGCGATCGGATGGTGAAAACTCGCGAGACTTGTCGGTCATCCAACAGGAAAACGTCGCTGTTACCTGGCAATTGTGAAGAAAGCCCGCCGGTGTGGCTGCGGAGTGCGCGCTGCGAAACTCACCGAGAAGAGAAGCGCGTTGCAAGATCGCACAAGGTCGCGAGAGGAACAATTCCGTTAGCGTAACTGAATCGGCCGCTGCCTGCTGGAAAAAGTGCGACCGAATGAGAAGCTCGATCAAATAGGAGCCGAAAGGCACCCGCGGGAAGTTTTTAATCACTCAATCGTGCTCTCCGTTACCTCGAGCGGCTTTTCAAACAACCGGGGGCCTGTTACGGCGTATCGAGCGCTTAGCGCAAATGCGCCCTTCTGCTTTACGAGCTGAAGCAACTTCACACACGCGGCTTGCTCGTGAGAAAAAAACGGAAGAGTGGGAGGAAAAAAAGGACGTGCTCGACTACACTTCCGAATGTTCAAACCGAGACATTTCTCGTTACCGAGACGTTTGTTTAGTTACGGCGGACGTGACTCTCCTGCGAGCTTCGGAACGTATCCCTCGCCCCCCCCCCTCCCCATCGGGAGACAAATTCGCCCACCGGGCCGGACGGATGCGTTCTGTAAAACTCGCGCGAGAAATTACACGGACGAGCTTCCTGGTCGCGAGATCTCGAGCGGAGAAACTCGAGCGGCGTAGCGCGGCGCGCGGGCAAGGTAGGCTGTGTTGCATTACGCAATCGCACGGGACGTTATGTGGAAGGAACTTAGGCTCGTCAGGCTCGGTGGGAAACGCTGAATGAACCGAGCGAAAGTAATGCTCGATGACACGCAACGCGTCGCAGTTTCGTGCGCGCTCGCGCTATCGCGAGCCGCGGTCGCGCCAATTAATGCGGCGCTTTTCTTGCATTTCCAAGTCGGCGGTCGTACGACGTTGTGCAAAAAACACTTGTTGTTCGGCTGCTGAGTATGTGGAATAAGGCACGGTTCACACGTCGATGCGGCGTGATACATGCTGGATGAACGTTACGTCCGCTATCGATCGCTGACGTGTAATAGAAATAGCAGGACGTGCGTTAACTCTCTCTCTCTCTCTCTCTCTCTCTCTCTCTTTCCCCCTTTCTCTCACCCTAATCCACCCTCCTACGATGTTACACGCTCGGAACGAGCGCGACGCGCAGACCGGCATCACGCTCTTCTAATCAAGCAGGATAAATCCGCTGGGAGATAAAAATTAAACGGCAGAAAAAACCGGGGGAAACGACAATCCGCGCAGGCGAGCGCGACGAACGCGCGCGTGTCCGCCTTATTTTAAGTCTCTAACTTTGTCCTTCTCCTCGTTTATTGTCGTCCGTTGGTTCATTCGCTCGCGAAATGCACTCGTACGCTCCTCCTGCCCCGCCGCGCCGCGCAAAAGGGCGCAAAGAGACTTCTCTCTTTCTCGTTTTTGTTTTCGGAAGCATCGCCGCTTCGGTTCTTCGATTCTTCCCCGCTCGGTTGGGGGAATAAACAGACTGCTGCGAGAGCAGCGAAGCAGCTTCGTGCTCGCTCGAGCTGCGCGCGTTGAGAACATTCGAGACAAATCAAGGAGCAATTTAGCCGCGAGATCGATCAGCGTCTTATTTACATTTTCGACCGACATCCCGCGTTGGAAACGCGGAAACGACGTCCCGCGATCTTCCAACTGTTGTGCTCGTATCCTCCATTATTCATCAATTCGATCATGCCGACGACAATGTCGATTTCGTCGTCTTTGGAGCCTGCAAAACGGATAACAATAGCCCAATAAATTCTCCACGATATTTGCAACCGTATCATACTCGCGCTATGTATCGCGCCATGTTGAACGCGAAGGACAAGCTAGGTCGGGGTAAAGGGGGCTTGTCATTATGCGAACACACACACACACACACACACACACACACACAAAGCTTTGTCCGTCATTTTTCATCTCTCTTACGATTTTCCACGTCCGTCCACGCGCCGCCGCTACGACGAGACTCGACAGATTTGCCCCCATCTGTTGATAAGTCGCGTTCGACGCTGAATGAGACGTAATTTATGCCAGCCGTTCCTCGCGGCTGTAATTCACCGCGTGTGTTCCGAGCGAAACGTATTCGAAACGTCAAACAAGTAGTCGCTCAAGTCACGAAGGCAAATGCAAAACCAACTGAACGGCCGCAAGGCGAAATAGGACGGGGGAAGTAGGAACAGTTTTCTCATTCTCTCTCTCTCTCTCTCTCTCTCTCTCTCTCTCTCATTCTCTCTCTCTCTCTCTCTCTCTCTCTCTCTCTCTCTCTCCCTCTGAGCAGGGCGCGCCATCGCGATTGGATTTAACGAGTCGAGAATTAATCCCCATCTCTCCGTATCTCCGGACTCGCAGCAACGGCCCGTCGTCTGACTAGCGACGGCCTTTTCCACTGACTCGTTCAGAAGTCCAGAAGCGCGCGCGCGTGCGCTTCTTCCAGAAGTTGCTCGCACGATCGTCCGTACGAAGCGGGAGCGCGATTTTTCGGGTTGATTTCGGGCGGAAGAAAGGAGTCGCCAGAGTCTCCCTCCTCCCTCCCTCCCTCCCTCCCTCCCTGCCCCCCTCCCGGTTTTTCATGCGATCTGAGATTGTCGGATCTCGCCGACTCTCTCCGTCTTTCCGACTTCCCCCCATTATCTTTTTTGCCTCCTCGCGAAATCCAGCCGGCGGCTGGCAAAAATAGAAACTGTCATTCGATAAATCGATCCCGCGTCGGCCAAGCCGGCCGCGAGGGAGGACTGTGCTTGTTATTACCGGCCGCGCTCGCGTGTGTGTGCGTGTGTATGTGTGCGCGTGTGCGAAGGTACAATCTACTTGCGACTGAGCTGCAGCAGGCATGAGCACTTCCGGCGCGATACCCCTGATCTTGGCGAAGAAGGAGCAGATCGTCGAAGGCAAGTAACTGCGCTCTCGTTTTTTATCCCTCCCTCCTCTGCTTCCTCTCGCTTCTTCTTTCCCTCTCTTGTCGGCGCCATGAGTTATTAAGTCTGCCAGAAGCTGTGTCGGTAGACACGACTCGCTCGCAAGAGAGAAGATCGCGCGACACGCGAGACCGGAAGCGGTCGAGTCGTGGCTCTTCGACGCAGTCTTGTGAAAAATTCCTCATTTCGTCTCGTCAGTGGACGGCCTTCGGTAAATATACAGAAAGGGATACACCTCACCGGTTTTTTTTTCATTTTGAAATATGTTATAAAGGGTGATATTCTGAGTGACTTCCTGATACAACTATATGGGGGATCGCTTATAGTTTCCGAGATATTTGATTTTTGGAATTTTCATTATCCTGGAATTAAATTCCAGATATCATAAGCTGACGTTATTTACAGTACAATCCAAATAGTTAATCCAAACATAGTGTATACATAGAAATGTAGGAAACAGTACGTATAAGCGGGAGAGGGGCTCCGCTCCAAAAAAATCCTAACCTAACCTAACTTATCGCATCTTTATATATTGTTGGGCGATGTTGACAAGATCTCCTTAAAAGCCACAACATCTAATTATATGCAGATATTGTGATAAGTTAAGTTGAGCCTGGTGATAGATCTTAAGAGAACTTTCTCCAACAATATTCAAAAATATATAAAGATGCAATAAGTTAGGTTAGGATTTGTTTGGGGAGGAGCGGAGCCCCTCTCTCGCTTGTATGTACTGTTTCCTATATTTAAAGTGAATGAAAACTGCTTGTCTACTTCAAGTACACTTCAACGTACAATTATAAAACTTTAAAGTCAAATATCTCAGAAACTATAAGCGACCCCCCCCCCTATAATTATATTAGAAAAAGTCACTCAGAATTTCATCCTTTGTAACATATTTCAAAATGAAAAAAATCGGTGAGGTATACCCTTTTCTATATATTTACCCAGCCTTCTTCGGCAAGAAGAGCGTTCGATCGGGTCAAGAAGGAAAATTATACGCGTTTCGCCGAAACGGGCGTAAAAATAAAGAACCCTCGCAACCAAACGTATGATACTTTCTTCCCGTAATTGTGACTGCTGAATTTTTCATGAACGCTCGAGAAGCTCACACAGCGGCCTCGCTGGCACGACATTATTAATTGCACGACGTTTCGGTCGCGGCTCGACGTTCGCGGAAGATGACGAGGTAACTCGCGAGTCCTCCTTGTCGACGATATGCGCTTCGTATCGGAAACTGCCAGTCTTTCGGCGGCGCTTTCGCCGGAAACTGCAGCGGTGCACGGCTTACGACCGACCCATCGAAAGTTTGTGCGTCATTAATTATCGTAGTAACACCGTTATCGCAAAACCGAATCAACGATCGATCAGCGGCATATCAAAGAGAAATATCGACAAGCAGGTCTTGCGGTATCGACGCGGCAATTCTTTTTTCTCTCTCTCTCTCTCTCTTATTTTCTTGAGCTTCTTTTAAACGCTTTTCACGTCGATAACACGCAATAATGGTGTAACGCGACGCCGATTAGATAATCCCATCTTTAGCGAGAGGACGCGATTATTATTACACCCGCGTGCAAAATCTGCACGCAGAGGAGCGCGAAACGTGCCGCGGCAGACGGGCCGATCTTTGAGGAGAAAATAGACGGCCTTTAAATAGATGGAACGTTAGATATTAATCCTGCCCTCCTTCCCCCCGCGGACGATACACACCCGGCGGATTGCGTTTGCGGGGGGATAATCGATGCGTCCGCGTAGATCGATATGTATAACTCATAATAATAATTACATTGAGAACCGCGCCGCGGAAGGAAGCGTGGCGCGAGTGATTCCGCTCGCAGGACGTTCGCGGATTAAATAGGCCGCAACGCGCGCTCGTCACGTCGGGACTCAGCTCCCCCGTCGCAGGGGAGAGGTAAATGCAAAAATACAGCAGTGATGCGTCGCCAAGAGCCGCCCACTCTCGACGCGAGGAGCAACAAATTAATCACGACGGCGTGTCGCGTGCAGCAGCAGCGGCGGAGCGGAGTTTCCGCGAGGAAAATTGGCTCGACACACGAAATTGCGCCACGTCACGAGACGGCGAGATCTCGCAAATTGACTCGCGCATCGAAGAGCGTATACAGGGCGCGACGGGGGTGAGGATCTCTTGGGGTGACTCTCGGCAAACTCCGGTCAAACTAACGGTTTGACCAGCACAGCATTGCGCCAACAGAAATTTCTAAGCGGACAACTTGTCACCCGGCCGAATTCCCCCCGTCATTTCATATCGCGCGCTGTGCGCTGATGAGTGGACAGATCGGATATGACGCGGATAAATCATATAAATAAATTAATACAATACGAGCGTATATAATATACAAACTAAATAAAATTATGATAGACGGAAATTGCTCTCGTTCTCCCTCTAACAATTTTAATTATTAAACAGATGTAAAGAGTAGAGCGGAAAAAATGTCCCTCCCCCGCCGCACCGACGGGCAACCATGCCACTTTTCATATTAACGTCGGTTTAAGTCGACGGAGTTTGGTAAGAGCCACCCTTAATCGCGCGCGGCGCGTTGATCGATGCGCCACGTGGGCGATTAATCGGTCTACATCGCGAGGGAGGGAGAAGACGCAAACGACGGGGGGCGGCCGCACAGGCGTCGTAATCAGTTGGGCGGATTAATTAAATCGCCGGACGATGCGTTCTCTTCTATCATTCGCCGTGCGGCCGCGTGGCGAGCGAATCTGGCACGAATGAGCGCTCTCTCATTCCGCGCGCGACCACCTGCGAGCGGAAAATCCCACGGCTATTCTCGTCCGCTCGGCATTCTCACTTTGGCACGGCGCACATGTGCGCCTCGGACCAAGAGGCACGGATCCGAGAGATAAAGGATCAGCGCGATCGCGCGGATAAGCGGCGGGCTAACGAAGGAAGAAATCGTTCCCGCCATTTCCACGAAACGCGACCGGAACGAGAACGCAATACTGCGTTTGGATATTCCTGGTAGTTCAATATTTGCCAAATTGAGTCAAGTTAATTCCGGGTCGATAGTTTTGCGAAAAAGAGCCCCGTCGACGGAGGTCTCGTCCCGATCTCTCTCAGGGTTTAAGGGCTCCTACACATGCTGTGATCTTTTTCTTTCCCTTTTCCTTTCGCCGAGGAGGGTCCGGATAACGACCGAAACGTTTGGATAATCTTGTTTTGTGGGTGAAAGATGTGCGTCGTTGACGCATCTGGCGTGCGCTCTGATTGGCCTTTTCGTAATACTATCGCTTGCGAATCTGCAAGAAGAGGCTTGATAGTTTATTTCTGTGTTTTTATAACTTCTCGGATATTCATTCCGAGAGGCCTTTGGACTCGCCCTGTACGACGGTGAAGTTTTAAGATGACAGGTCAGCAATAAAATTAACGTAATTAAAAGAAAACGTAGAAATCTTAGAAAAATTTTGAAATGTATCGTGAAGTTTTTTGGAGGTCTTCAATGATAAATTTTTCAGATAATCAGAGAAGTGACGAGGTTTTAGTCTAATACAGATGACCAAAGCAAAGTGTTATTCACGTATTGTACGACTTGTCATAATAAATTATGTTTATTCGCTATTTCGGTAATTTTGTTACTTTATACATTTTAGATAAAAGTGTTGTGTATTTTTTCATTATTTAACTTTGTTTATAACAAATATCGACAGGTTTTTTATTTCGATGAAGTAAAGTTGCGATTTTAGTCGTCATATTGAGTCCATATTCCGAATCTGAAGAATTTTAGTTGCACACACACACACACACACATTCGTAAACAGTGACCTGAGAGAATCCTGGATGATAATTTTAATGAACTGACTTTTGAAAATCCCGGCCTTCTGCCAGCTTAAGCTCTGTTGCGAAATCCAGCTTGTCAGTTAATGAGGAGTTAATGATAACCGGATCATGAGTGTCGGTGCAAATGTACGTCTCTCTCGACGAGAAGGGCGAATGGAAAAAACGGGATTCGAGGCAAAAATATATACTTCAGTTCGCGGAGGGCTCCGCTTTATTTTCAACTTACACGTGCAAGCGCACAGACACTCGCGGCCCGGTAATAACTCGAGAACGGACTTCTCGGTCAGCGGCGGTAATTCCGTTTAAATGTTGGTCTTTGCGAATTTCCCACTTCGCTTAATATTCCACGCGAACGCGAGGGCTCACGTGGAAGGATTTCATTGTCCCTTCGTGTACCGTAACACCGGCTCTAGTGTGAGCTTGTGGGAAAAGTCGCGAAAGCCGACGAGATTATAACTGCGGATATAAGTGAAGTTTGTCGGTTGTCTTCGGTTTGTGCTGCGAAGTTCAGCATCACTTCAGCGAGACGAACTTATCGGTCGACTCGGTCAAACGGACTCGTCGGATCGGCACGGCGAGATATTCGAGTGATATATTTTGACAGGATGCGCGCGCTTGTATATAATTCAATAAATCTACGTATATTTATTAAGATAGGATAGATTATCACGTGAAACGCTTGTAGATGGAAGAAAACAATTCCGCCATATTGAATTTTCCCTCGCCTGGGAAGAATGGGGACAAAGTAGGAAGCTCGGTCGCCGGAGCGGAAAGATTTCTAATAAGTCAATTGCTTTCAGTTATCTCAGGGTTTTTCTGGTGCTGAACTAACATGAACTTTCGGAACTTGAAAAGAGACGGTTGATTCTTGTCGGGAGAAAGAAAAGAGGAAAAGATAACTCCGGTCGGAAAGAGAGAGAGAGACAGAGAGAGAGAGAGAGAGAGAGAGAGAGAGCGACTAGTTTAGAAACAGAAATAGTTTAGAAACAGAACATCTTCGATCGAGCTTTAATAGAGCTGAATATCTAGACGATTTTTTTTCCTTTTCTTTTTCTTTTCTTTTCTTTTAACGTAAAATTTTCAGTTACTGATTTTGAGTACTAATCGAAGGATATTCGTGCGTGATCGCGCGCGATTATATGCCAGTCTCCCTTAATTAATAACTCAGAACTTTACTTCGTGTTGAACGTTACTTCGTGTTCTCCTGCAAAACTTTTTCCTCCACTTTGACTTAATCTACGACGGCAAACGACGCCATCACAGCTCCTCAAACAGATGGCGCAAGTTCATTTTCACGAGGATCCTCCTTAATTAATAACTTCAAATTTTACGCGGTTGTCGTAAAATGGTAGAAGCTCTTCTTCAGTTCAGTTTGACCTAACCTGCGCGAGAACTCAAGTAAGATTATCAAATGCACATAATATTTCGTTGGACGATAATACAGCCGACTTGTCGGAAAAGTGACAAGCGACCGGCACTCTGCCGATCTCTCCGTGTCTGAAGGTCCGATCAAAAAACTCCGAGAAGATTCCGACGACCGATCGCGCCTCGGACGCGGTGCGGCGGTGCGAATCCATCCGATCGATCGTCACACGTCGTGCTTCCGTGGCTTTCCAAGTGGCCGAAGACTCCCGGGGATCGACGGCTACACGTCGGCCGTGATAACGATGCGCTCTTATCGCGTCTCTTGTCGCGGTTGCTCGCAGCTCATAAGCCCGCTTACCACCTCGCGTCCTGCGTCCTCGGCTCAAGCTACCGGCATTGTACGAGCAACGATATGTAAATGCGGGCCACCCGGGAACAATGGCGGAGAGAATCCCCGTGGATTAACCCTATCCAGAAGTAACGTCCGTCTGGTGACCTCTCGGCCGGAGCCGCTCGCCTCACCTCGCCTTGCCTCGCCTCGTCCGGCTCGGTTCGGTTGAATTTTCAATTGACTTTGTCGTTAATCTCGATTAACCCCCTTAGAACCTCGGGCAAGAAAGCTCAGGAGCTCAGCAAAAACCGCGCGACCGGATATATTACCGTCGCCGCTGATGGGTCCGCACTCGAGCCGTCCCACTTTTGTCGGATTCAACTTTAACGAGGAATCCTGCCCTCCGACGAATCCGCCGCGATCGAAACGCGATCGCGTTTCATCGGTCGTTTCGCGAGTCGCTCGGTTCCATCATGAATCATGCGTTTAATTGTTTCGCCAGGCGACGGCCGGTCGTTTCGTCGTTACTCACGTCGTCGTCGTCGACGAGCGCGCGAGGCGACGGCAGCGAGGAAATCGCGGCTTCGTTGTAAGCGCAGGATCGTTTATCCGACCGCCGTGTTTACCGGCTTTATTTCACTAGCGGCGAGCTTTAACGTATGTACTCTTCGGAGAGTATATATTTTTCTGTATGTGTGCACGTTTTTTAGCCTGGCGTATATACCGTTACGGATTACCGGGGTGTCCATCTCTCTTTCTCTTCTTTACTCGCGGCCCTTTAACCTTGTTTCATATCCGGGGGCTTGCTGGGAGAATTACTGGGGTAACTTTGAAAAATTCGCGTAAATGAATAGCAAAGTGGGCGCGTCGTTGTTGCGCTCGGGAGTTATTGGCGACGGTGCAAATAAATTAACGAGACGAGGAACATGAGAGGCGGAGAGAGAGAGAGAGAGAGAGAGAGAAATTCTCGCGGTAATTCGCTGGACGAACCAGTGATTATCGACGATCTGAATATTTATTTATTTATTTCTTTTTATTTTTTTTTACTTTTTTATTTTTTTTTTTGAAAACTACCGAAGTCGGAGGAAATTCCATCGACGAAGAAATCGTTCGCTAACCGCTACGCGACGGCTCTTATTATAGTCGTGAAACTTTCCCCTCTGGAAATTTTTCTCCAATCGTAGTTTCCTCCCGTAGTTCCCGAGATATTCAAAACGCGAACAGTGTTGGTTCATTCTGCGTGCATAAGACCAACTAGATACATAAAACGGTTTACCAACTTTGACAACTACCTCGATAGTCTACCAACAAGCCGGGCCAAATTGTTGTTTGCGCCAGTTAATTCTGCCAGTTTTGTCGAATCTCACGGACCAACGGAGAATCTCAAGGAATCTCAATACGCTGGACTATCGCGTCTTTTACCGATACAAATTGATCTTGTCGGGACTTGAAGGAGGACTAAAGTATTACGTAATATTCTACCCGATTATATCAAGCGTCTGAGAATTATTCAAAATCCCATCATTTCCATAATCCATGTTAAGCCTCCGTGTTGCGGCTTAAAGAAGCGTTTAATGTTCGATCACATCTCAATATTTGTTACGTCATCTGCTCAATCTGCAGACAGGACATGCGCGGTAAACAAATATTAAACAGTGAAGATCAATAGGGTAAGTTCAAGGACTCCCTCCCTCCCTCTCTCTCTCTCTCTCTCTCTCTCCCTCCCTCCCTCCCTCTCTCTGTTTTCATAGTCTCTCAGTTTCCCTCTGGCAATTTTTCGCTAAAATCTAGGGAATCAAAACAGACGGAAAAGTAGGAATCGCAGACCCCGCAGCCGCTGCATCCTGCGTCCTGCGTGCCATTGTGGACTCAACTTTCGGAGAAGAGGACGTCTCGGTCGGAAAGGTAGCGTTAACTGACGACACCGCGCAATTCGTACTAATCCGATGTAATTCAATCACGTAAACAAAGTGTCGTACACAAAGTGTCCGAGGACGTTCGTTCGTCCTAACTGTCCTGCCACGAGCTATGTTCGACTCTGATTGGCGATTAGAGAGGGACTGCCTGCTTGGGAGGTGCCAAATGTTTTGATCCTGTCGTCGCGAACTTGCGGCTCATTACGTCTCGAGTCGCGGAGCGGCACGCATCGGGTGCGTTGCTTTCGCGTTCCTCGCGCATCGAGAACATTCCGTCGGTTATCGAAATGTTTAATGTCCCTGCGATCCCGCGTCGACGTCGCGTTAGTTAACACGTGTTCGCCCGGTCGAATCATGCCTGCGCAGCCGAGTGTCGACATCGATGTCGGCATCAGTGTCAATAAGTGAGTGAGTGGCCGGAAGCATGGAGCATGAACCAGGACCTGGACTTGGCGAGGCTGAGCGGAGGACGCAGGACGTCGGTGTGCGGACAGCGATTCATCATATTATTTTCAGGTGTGTCAAATCCTTTATTACACTCGACAGTTGACGAGAACTCTCTCTCGGCGAGACGAAGGAGAAGCTCGGATCGAAATTTCGAGTCTACCGTGCTCGCGCTCATCAGCTGACAATTAATTATAACCCTGTGGCTCAGTAATTATTTATCAAGCTGCCGGTACTTTCGCCGGCCGTCGATCGAAAATTAGCCGAATAACGGCAATTAATTAAGCTCTCAATCGCGCGAGTATAATTTGCCAGCAGCTAGCAAGCAGCGCCGGTCGAGTCTCGTCTGATGAACAATCGCGCCAAGTCAGGGTGTTTAATACACACATCTGACGATAACATCCTGAGCGCTCGCAACGTTTTTACTTGTCACGCTATATCTTGTGCATCGCGCGCTTCATAATCCCGCCGACCAAGCGCGGCTCCTCCCGACTTCCTCGCCCATAATCCATCTACGCTCGGCGCAAACGCGATTGGAAAGTTAACTTCGCCGGCCGCTCGTTTGAGCTCTGTTGGCCGTTTGCTACGAACGAGCGATAAAGTGCCGCTGAACGGTACATCGATATTTCAACAAAGTAACGAGCGTGGACGGGGAATCGATCGGAGTCGGCCGTAAATGTGTCTTATCCTATTCCTGATTCTCACGGCCGGCTTCATTTCACGGCTACGCTACTTGGGACGATCGGTCGTGCAAGCGGCGACAATGGATGTTAAACGGCTGGACAGTTAATCTCTAAAGCGACAACGCGTTTGCCAACAATGGCACGCCGTAGTCGTCGTCGTCGTCGTCGTCGTTGTCGTCGTCGTCGTCATCGTCCGCGATATAAGCGTCTCCGTTTATAATTTCAGTCGGACGGCTCATTAATCTCGACGCGTCGAGAAAAACGCGAGATCCTTCCTCTAATTGAGCGCTTAATAAAAATATCTACCTTGTTTATATATTTATATATTTTTTTAATTATATATATATATATATTTATGTACAAAATATAAATAAAATATGTGTATATATATGTAAAATAAAATTAAAAAAATATATATACATATCGACGCAAGCCTGTAAATTATCCTTTGCCGTAAACATGATCGTAAACATTATTTTTGTCGCTTGTGGGGGAAACTGAAAACTCACTGACCCTTACGACTATCCCCAAGTCGATACGAAAATACGAAGCAAGGATGATAACGAGATGGATACGGATAAAAAAGAGGCAGGACCACAATGGAGGAACAATGGATGACGAAGCACGAAGAGTCACCCCTCACTCTCTGCCGAGATCTTCCCCAGCTCAGCGCGCGTTTCTCGCACGTCACTCGGCGTTCGTGCTTCGGACTCGCGGCGTCTTCGGGATCGGCAGCAGCGATCCTCCCGCGTGACTTCCGCGCTTGACGTTACGCAACGCGATGACGGGGGTTGTTGCGTCCTGACGGCTCGCGAATACGATCGTGAAACTCGACAGCTGGCAGGACATCGGCTGCTGCCTCGAGCGACGCTGAAAAATGCGCTTTTGTACAGTCACGTAGGGATCCCGCTCGTAGTCGTGACGTTCCTCCGCGTGGAAGCGTGAGCGAAAGGAGGATTGTTGTCGATGAACGTGGGGAGGGGCGGGGGGGGGGTAGAAGATAAAGAGACGGCTCGGTGCGAAAGCGATCGCGATCGCGGAGGAACTCCGGCCGATTAGAGTGGCGGCACGCGAGTGCAAACACGCGACATTTCACGAGGATCGCGAGAACGCCGGAGGGGGCGGCATTTCGGAGGCTGTTCGCCGGCGCGCTCGTCGATGGCTCCTGATAAATTCACACGCGACGCTAAGCCGCTCGACACACAGCCGCTCGAGGAACTCGTAAATCACTCGCGTTATACACGACGGAGATATTTCCGGCCGTTGATAAAATGGCCGAAAAAGTCGAACAACGACTAATAAAACGGTCGAACGCGCTCGGCGAACGCGCTTGATGCTCGCTCGTTACTCCCTCGGACGATAACGGACGTCCTCCCCCGAGCTCTCGCAACGGGATGACAACGGGAGAACACGGCGAATATTTTCGCGGGCCGCGAAGAGAAAAAGCGAGGAAACGAGAAAAATGGGAGAGAACGCCAGCGGCGCCGCGCGCTTCTCTTTTTTCCGCTCGCCGCGAGACGGCAACTTTTTTAACGACATCGGCAATTGGCGCTCCATTTCGGTTTGGAAGGTTTGGAAGATCGTACAACGCATTGCGCCCGCCGGTCTTTGCGTACTGAGAGAGAGAGAGAGAGAGAGAGAGAGAGAGAGAGAGAGAGAGAGAGAGAGACGCAAGCGTTTTCCGACGTGTACCTCGTCGCGGGGAAATCCACAGGAGTCGCGATCTCGCGAGCATGTTCGCTCTACCTCTCGAACAGGATTACATTTGAGATCGCGCGTCGCGAGATTAGCGTAAAGGCGTGTGCAAGTTGTGCTTTAAGCTCCCGTAAAGCCTCAACAGCCGCTACAGCAACGCGCGACTCGCTCGTGATTTCCAGTCGTTCGCGCTCGGATATAATCTAACGTCAAGCACGACATCGACGATTCGTCGTGGATTCGCGGGCGGGATGCGAACGATTGGTAGAAGGCCCGGCGACACGAGCAAAACATTGTTAGGGCTATCCTCATGAAGCATGAGGTCCCGATGAAACTGAAAGTAGGATACCCTAAAAAGGGATGCCTCATTATTACCACACCACGGCCCGAAATAGATTTTTAGGGATATCTTAGATTTTATCTGCCTTAGAAATAGGGCTTTGATAGGAAAAGCTGAGAAGGACCTTAGAAGGATCTTTTAGGGATGCCTTAAATCTAATAAATAAGGCTTTGATAGGGCAAGCTGAGAAGAGCTTTAGAAGGATTTTTTTAGGGATACCTTAGATTTTACGAAATAACGCTTTAACATGGAAAACTGATGTGGGCCTTAGAAGGATCTTTTAAGAGAGGATGCTTTAGATATATATAAATTAATATTATATATAAAATTAAGTTTTGTTAAAAAAATTAGTGAGATCTGAAGCGTGTAACAAATTTAATATTGTTTTAGTTATGTATGCTCTATCTGGTCCTTTTAAAGATTTTTTAATTATGCCGCAATTAAAAACAAATTTTATTAGTTTTTCATTAGTTGCCATATTCATTAGTCTCTTCCAAGGATTTTTCTAGCATTGCCTTCGTTTCGAAATGCAGCAAACTTTAATAAAAGCAGTAGCAGGATTTTTATGTGTAAAGGATGCTATATTTTATTGCAAAGTATGCTATATTTTTAAAAGAAAAATTCTTATCGTATACTAACAAAGTTATAAAGAAATGAAAAAATTACAATCTAAATTTCTCGGAATGAAAAGAACGAATAAGCAATAATAAAAATATTCCCTTATAAGGCCCTCATAAGGACCCGCTAAACCATTTGTTACACATCTTGTGGGGCCCTTGTCTTCCTATCCCTGCTAGGGCCCGATTAATTTTAGGAAAGAATAATCAGGCCCTTATCAGAGCTCTATTAATTTTTCTACTCGGCGAGTTTCAGCTTCACTTCCACGTGATCGCTTATATATTGTATACGCTCGGCAATGTGAAGGCTTTTCGCTGCAGCTCGGCCACACGTTGCGTTCTAATCATTTTCTTCCCCACCGTCTCTCTTGTTATCTATTTCCCTTTCGTTAGCGTGGGGAGGTAAATGGGCATCCAAAGCGAGACCGTTAACGAACGAGCAGAGATTCGTGCGTGACATTCGAGATCTCGACCTCCTCGTAGAGTCAAACATGGCCTGACCGTCGGTGCCGGCTAGCGAAGGAAATAACCACCCCAGTCGGAATTTTGAATTTTACAGGATCGTCCGACGTTTCGCACAGCTGGATGGTCCACACGTGACCATAAATCAGCAACCGTCCGGCTGATGTCAGGAATGCCGGAATTATTGAGTATTTCTTTGATATACTGCACGGAAATATATTTTTACGAGTTTTACGTTTCTAGTCTGCGTGTTTCTCCCGGAGGCCTGTCTCGAATTTTCAAATCCGCCGATCCTCCCGTCGAATTCGCGCGTTCATTTGAAGCAACGAAGCGAGGAACCTTAAAAACCGATCGAGAAACAGCAGACACACGAAACACCGCCAGCTGCGCGGTGTTTCACAAAAGTGGCTACTTTTCATATAAATGGAATCAAGATAGGTGAATACAGTCCTCATATTATGAAATTAGCGTTAAGTGGAATATCAAGCAAGTCAAAAGCAGGACTAAGCTAGCGTGTGAGCGACGCTCGTTTGGCAATAAAATGTAGCGTTCGACGGAAGCCGTAAAGGTTACCCTACCGCCGGAAGCGGCGAATGCAATAATAATGACGGCCATGATAAAACGCACGTGTGGAGGCGACCTCGCGGTGGTATATAGAGCGGCGTGTCGTCGCGGTGAAGAAGGGAATAGTGACGGCGCGTGTTTCCTCATCGCCGCGGCCAGCCGAGCGAGACTTTCGGTCTCGCGCTTTGTCGCTCGACAATGAGAAGACAACGACGACGCCCCCGTCGCGTTGGTGCGCATGGTGACATCCGTTGTAGACTCTCAGCCCGCGAGCGTCGTCTCTCCCCCAGCCGGAGGGGTTGGGGGGAGACGACGCGTCGGATCGAGGCGACAGCCGACAAGATTCATTGGAAACGTAAATCCGTCGTACCTGTGTTGGGGCGAGCGGGGGGGGGGAGAGATGTAGATCCGCGGCTGCATGTGTGAAGCGAGATTTAAAGAGAGAGAGAGAGAAAGAGAGAGAGGGGGGGAAGGAAAAAAGATAGCGAAAGAGCGCGCCGAGGTAACTCATGCCGCCTTCGCCGCGTGGCGCAAGGTCGAGGAAAATCGATAGAGCGCAGACAACTCGGTAACGATGCCGCGGAATGATAGCGGCGGCCGTGCTGCCACGACCGCCGGCGCGACATTCTTATTGCGCCGCTTATCACGGCGCGGCATTTAACCGGCCAGTGGCGGTAATAAACGGCGCACACATCGCGATCGTTTCGTTCGTTCGTTCGTTCGTCCGTCCGTCCGTCGTTCCTTCGTTCACACGTGTTGTGCTTTTCCCGTCCGCTCGCTGTCGTCGCGAGACAGCTCGGTTGAGAAACTTTCTCCCGCGAGTCCGGGTGATCGCGCCGATGACAAGAGTCGTCCTCGTGCGAGTGCAATTGCCGGATTTCTGCAGATTTCACTCGGACAGTCCGCGTTTTGGTAAATATATAGAAAAGGGCGCACCTCACCGATTTTTTTCATCTTGAAATATGTTGTAAAGGATGAAATTCTGAGCGACTTTTCCCAATACAATTATATGGCGGTCGCTTATAGTTTCTGAGATATTTGACTTGAAAGTTTTATAAGTGTACGTTGAAGTATACTCGAGGTAGACAAGCAGTTTTCATTTACTTTAAACGTAGGAAACAGTACATATAAGCGGGAGAGGGGCTCCGTCTGACTTATCGCATCTTTATATATTTTTGGACATTGTTGAAAACAGTTCTCCTAAGATTTATCACCTGGCATAACTTAACTTATTATAATATCTGCATGTAATTAGGTGTTGCGGCTTTTAAGGAGATCTTTTCAACATCGCCCAACAATATATAAAGATGCATTAAGTTAGGTTAGGTTAGGATTTTTTGGGGGAGGGGGTGCGGGGGAGGGGCGGAGCCCCTCTCCCGCTTATATGTACTGTTTCTATGTATATTTCTATGTATACACTATGTTTGGATTAACTGTTTGGATTTTACTGTAAATAACGTCAGCTTATGATATCTGGAATTTAATTCCAGGATAATGAAAATTCCAAAACTTTAAAATCAAATATCTCGGAAACTATAAGCGACCCCCATATAGTTGTATCAGGAAGTCACTCAGAATTTCATCCTTTATAACATATTTCAAAATGAAAAAAACCGGTGTGGTGTAGTACCCCTTTCTATATATTTACCAGCGTTTTACCGTCGAAACCACAGTCGCCTGGCTGGTACTTAAAAAATGCCCGGAGTAATTCTTACCCACTGGTGTATTATTCAAAGGATATATTTGTGCAAATTGCGTTTCTATTTTCTTTTCTTTTCTCTATTTCCTGCGGAAGTCTGCTTAGACTTCGCTTTAATCGTCGAATCTGCTCATCTCCGAAAAGAAGAACGGAAATTTCAAGCGACGAAGGGAGAAAGTTAAAAGCCGGCGATCGACACATTTCGACCGGCGCGTGTTTGTGAATTAATTATCAGAGATTAACAGACGCTGCTTATCAAATATATCCTCCTAATGTGAGCGACTTATTACGCAAAGAAGAAAAATTGTTCTTAACGCCACGGCTAGTTTTCCCGGAAAGCCCGCGGCGATACCAACGATTATTGCGGTAGAATACGGGAATACGGAAAGCCGCAGGAAAATCCCGATTTAATCTCCGCCGCTTAAGGATAATTTTTACTCGACAAAATCGCGTATTATCGCGGGAAGCCGAGGCCATTGTTAACGCCTCCGTTGTATCGCGAATCGGGCCAACGTCGAGATCGCAGATCGATCTCTCAGCGCACGAGGAAGCCCCGGGATCTCCGACCGGCTCTCACCCCCTCTCCTCGATCATCAGGAGGCTCGCGAAGCTCGATACACGATAGCGAGGATCGTTATAATGGCTATCGTGCGGTCGTAGAATTAAGCACCGCGCGCGTGGGAGACAAAGTGCGCACATGGGAGCAAAAAAGAGCGTTGCCCGCCGCGATTGGCGCTACATTCGTACCTGATTGGCCCAATTTGTCAATTTGCTCCCTCGACGAGGGCCAGCCCCGATCGCGCTGCCCGGCGCCGACCCGATTTTCAGAAGCGCATGCTGCGCCGGATATTGCCGGAATAATGGAGCAACCGGCCGAGGGAGAGAGCTCGCCGGGGGAAAGGGGCGGCGCGGGGGGAGGGGGGAGCGGGGGACGCGCGCAGGCGAATTTTCCGCGAGAAGCCTAGCCGACCTCGAGCCAGTTTTTCCGATATGCTCGAGAAATATGATCGGCACTCGGGCGCGTCCTCGCGAAGATTTATGCGCCGTATTACTCCGCCGTTGCAGCCTGCGGCCTCCTTCCGCTCCCGAGATACGAAGCGTTGCGGGAGATAGTCGGTGGAAAGTCTCGATCTCACGGAGGATCGGGGCCGATACTCGATTCGCCGCGCCCCCGCACCGTGTCGACGTGTCGGTGAAACGGAATCATCCGCGCGCGGCGAAAAGAAGGAGTCGGACGAAAAGAGCCATCGTCGCGCGATAACACCGTTCGAATTTAATCAACCCGCGTTCTTCGCTCGACTCATCAACGACGGTCACGTCCTTTCGCGCCGGACAACAACGTCCACATTCTCACACAGTCCGCGCGCAGGCCCGACTGCTCTCTCTCTCTCTCTCTCTCTCTCTCTCTTTCTTTCTCACTCGTTTTCAATCGACGACGAGTCTTTAAGGGGATTGGAGGGTCGGTCAGATTACTGAAAAATCGTGTTTGTTTTTGATAATGATTTTGTGACGAACCGAATAAATGTGCAAGACTGAAAATTTTACATATATTTATATAACATATGAAGAGTAGAAAAATTTCGTTTTTAAACCAATACTCATATACATATACGTCCACTTAAATTTTACACGTGTTTCTCTCGAAAATTTATTGCTCAACTTTTTGCAGCGATTTCTGCGAAACTGAGCTTCGTGTCGATTTGAAATTTTAAAGCAATGATATTTGTTCATGTGGCTCTCAAGTGAATCATGGACAACTCCGTCAAAATATTTCATTTCGGGATATTAATTTTTTCATTGTAAAAGAACTGAAAAATTTGAATTTTTTCCTAATAAAAGCTGCCATTTTGTTCATTTTGTTCGATTTTCTTTTCTAGCGCTTCACCGGATAATGATAAGCCTCCTCAAGATTTCTAGCTAAAATTCGCTCTGATCGGGCCACCGAGAGTCGAGATATTGCTGCAAAAACGATAACTTGACAAAAAAAAAAGGAGAGTATATTTCAGCTATATATATCGTATATTTATACGAGTATTTGTTAGTAAACAAAATTTTTCTACTCTTCATATGTTGTATAACTAAACCTAAAATTTTCATTCTTGCACATTTATTCAGTTCGTCACAAAATCATTGTCAAAAACAAGCACGATTTTTCAGCAATCTGACTCTCCCCAATCTAAGTCCCCTTAATCCTCTCGGCCTTTTTCGACTCCTTGCCCGAGGGTGAACCCTGAGGATCCGCCGTTTCTTTCTATTTGGAGCCGCAGGCGCGTCGATACTTCCCTTCGCGGAAGAAGTTACGAGAAACGATTCTTGATGTGCTTAGCCGGAGCGCTCTTTCTTTACTCGCTCTCCGTCGTAGCTTCTCCCTCCCCCTCCCCCCTCCGTCATTCAGACTTCCGTCTCGGCCATTCAATGCCGCGGACGCGCGCGCGGTTATTTTCGCTAACCGCTCGTACATACGATCGATCGCGCTACCGTCTCGGCGCCGCGTCTTCTTCTCGCGCACACGTTTCGCAGCTCGCGATTTCATTCATCCGGCCACGACGCGGAGCCCGGAGCAGCGTGAGATGAATACGCGAGGATCGTTCGAACTGGACGCTGAGCCGGCGACGGGAAATCGAGGAAGATGGCGGACGGTGAGAGATTCCAGCGAAGAACAGCGCTTCCCGTCGCGCGTGAAAAATTGCGTGAAATCGCGTAAAACGTCCCCGAGTGGGCTACACGGCGGAATCGGAGCGCGGCGAAGCGACGTTCGACGATCTCAACAGCGCACCCGCGACAGCGCCCCGGGGTGTAATCGGCAACCCCCCCGCCTGCCGGTGACACGCACACCGTGACAGTAAGACGATTTCCTCCGGTAACGTAGGCATCCAACTCCTTCCAGCCTCTGAGGGTCCAAGTACCGTCGCGTGTCTGTCTGTACGACTCAAAGAGGAGTGGCAATGAAAGAGGGCGGGTAGGGAGGGGGACGGCGCCCGAAGAGGCCGCAGCGAATTTTTATGGAGCATGTGCCGGGTGTAGATCTGTAGCGAAGCTGTCGGGAGCGGGTCTCTTCTATGCATATTGATGTATTGACGTAGAGAACCGCGCATGAACGCGCGGGATAATATTCATACGCGATATGCATTCGCGGTATTAGCGAGAGCGAGACGTGAGTGACGCTAACGTATGCACGCGAGCTGTATTAGTCCGCGCGTGAAACTCGGTAGAGGCGAATTTGCGCAAGCAGACAATCGACCGCGGGCGAAAGAGACAGAAATGTCGAGCAGCACGCTCTCTTGGCTCGGACTTGAATCGCCGAAGATGCGGTGAATGGTTCCGAATCGGTTAATTTGAATTCATCGCACGCCCGAGTGGAAAAATTAATAAGACTCTGGTAAGGGCCTGATCATATTTGCCTAACATTAGTCGAACCCTAGTAGGAGGGATAGAAAGACAAGGGCCCTACAAGATGTGTAAGAAATGGTTTAATGGGTCCTTATGAGGTGATATTATGATGGCCTCATAAGGCAATATCAACAGGGCCTTATAAAGCAATGTTAGTAGGGCCTACGGCGAGTAAGGAACTGTGACAATTTTATTACACGCTTAATTAGATGTTATTAATTTTTTTAACAAAACTTAACCCTTTAACTGCTGAGATATTAAATGACCAGTATGACCCTCTTTGCTGATTTATTTATTTTTACAATTATAAAATATTTTATAATGATATAAGATCATGCAAAAATGTTCGTAAATGTTGTAAAAACTCTCACCATACATGATGTAGATGTTTGAACAAAAAGTCCAAATCGAGTAAACTCGATCGTAGCAAGGCCGCCATTTTTTTCCACACTCGAGTTATCTCGACCGTAGCAGTAAAAGGGTTAATTTTGTATATCTGAAGCATCCTCTCTTAAAAAAATCCTTCCAAGGCCCACATTTTCCATGTTAAAGCATTATTTCGTAAAATCTAAGGCATCCCTAAAAAATCTTTCTAAAGCCCTTCTTCTCTGCTTTTCCTATCAAAGCCTTATTTATTAAATCTAAGGTACCTCTAATAAATCTTTCTAAGGCTCTCATCAATTTTCCTTATTAAGGCCTTATTCCGTAAAATCTAAGGTATGCCCAAAAGATCCATTTCGGAGCCTGAGGTAGTAATAATGAGACATCCCTTATTAGGGCATTCTACTTTCAGCTTTATCAGGGCTTCGTGCTTCATGAGAATAGCCCCAACAATCTTTGTTCGGGCGGTTATGTTTAATGACGTAGATTAACGCAATATCGTAGCGTCGCGTTCATCGGTCGGTCCATCATGGCGACGTGCTGACACGAGAGCTCTTAGAACGTAGCTTCGTGCGAAGTAAAAAGAGAGACAATGAGACGCGAGGCGAAGTGACATCCGCGAGGGGAGTGTCGGGGTGAAACAGCAGAGCGAATTCCCGCTTGAAAGTATGTAAATATTCTCGCCCTCGTGAAAGCCGGTGTTTCCACCTGCACCTCGCGAGCTGCCGCCTTCGCCGTTTCCAGCCTGCGGAGGACGAGCGGAGGGAGCACGAGACAAGAGCGATTTAGCCGCCTTACGAGCAAAATCCGACATTGTCCCTCCCCCCCCCCCCAATTTCGGCGGATTCTCTTCGACTGATCTCCCTTTTCCCTTCGTTCGCACACCCCAATTCTCTTCGGTGCGCGCCGCGCCATTGTTTTTTCTTATGTTCCATCAGCCGAACTCTCGTCACCGGCACGTGTCTCTCCCCCTGCCCCCTCTCGTCTCTCCGTTCAATAGACCGTTTATCGTCCCCGGCCGGCGCTGCGAGGCCGTCACGATTACAGATATTGATACGAATGACTCGGCAGAGGCACGGAGACACGGAAAAAGGGTGAACGACCGACCCTCTCGGGCCTCTCATGGCGAATTCCGCCACGTTGTGGCGCCTCTTTGCTGGCACCTCGTCACCAGGCGACCCGACTGACGATGAACGAGCAGATCGAGCGCCTTCGACGCTACATTTTCTTTTCTTATTTTTTCACGCCGTTGTGTGGAAGCTCCAGGCCTCGGCTCTCCCCCACGAGCGACGAATTCCGCTCGACCTCGCGTCGATTCATCTTGCGCGGGACGCTGAGTGTTCGGCAGAAAATTCAGCGACACACGCCGAAGTAAGTTTAGCGCACGGCGGTCGTAACGACAGCGATACGATGTATCATCGGCGAGGAGTCGCGAGGACGATGGTGTCTAATTCGCCCTCGCCCGGAGAGAGACGTTACACGTCGCAATTATTGCGGGTGAAGTCTGGCGAAATGGCGATTTTACACCGAGAGGCAAGGCTACCACGCCGCCCCAACGGCGCTATTAAACCGCAAGCATCCGCGGGACACGTGTGCCGCAGTCGTGTGCGCGGCTAAATGAGGCTTCGTAATTTGCACGGTCGCCTAGGCCGTTCATGGAGGTCTGACATTAACGCGGGTAAACAAGAGGTCGAGATCCATCGCAGCGCGTCCCACGCTGTCTGAGTAGGAGTGTAGATTTTGCGGCTAGGCGCTCTCTCTCTCTCTCTCTCTCTCTCTCTCTCTCTCTCTCTCTCTCTCTCTCTCTCTCTCTCTCTCTCTCTCTCTCTCTCTCTGCGACCCAGATATACTCCCCTTGCCGGGCAGAAGGTCGAACTCGCTCGCTCGCTCGGGTCGAGGGATGAGGGGGGCCAATTGTGTCCTCGTACAACCCCTCTGTGGCCGTGGTTAAACAAAACAATGCGCGAATTATCGTCGGAGTCGGGCCAGTTATTCTCCGGCGGCCTTTAAATGGAGGGCCGAGGAGCTCCTCCTTTGCGATAGATATCCGAGTGGAGACGCTCGCGATGCTCGATGAGCGCAAATTGGATACCGTCGTTAATTGTCGCGGAGACATCGATAAAGAGGGAGAGAGAGAGAAAGAGAGAGAGAGAGAGAGGCAGAGAGACGAAGAGGGAAAAGGGAGGGGAGGAAAACGCGAGGATGGTCGGCGCGGTCTCGAGACGCGAAGGTCGAGTGACATCTTTGGGAAGAGAAGATTGCTGCTTCATTACTCCGCCTGATTAGTGTTTCATTTATTCTTTCGGAAGAAGACGAAGAAGAAGAAGAAGAAGAAGAAGAAGAAGCGTCGACGAACACGATGAAAAATATCGGCGATATTCGGCGGTCCTCTCGCCACCCCAGAGGCAGCCCTGTCCAAGTCGCGGTGGATTTCAGACACGCCCTCTTAACTTCGATTTTTGCCTTTCTCGTACGAGCGTCACGTAATAAACGTATTATATTCGAACGTCCGACTGGAAATTCGGAAAGGCGGCATCTGGGATAGAGCTGATGATTGGACCGGGTAATGAATTATCCGGGTACCCGAGTACCCGAGTATTTCCCGTGAATTTCGAATAGTGAGAGGGTACCCGGGTATCATCAGCTCTAATCTGGAACGTTCGATACGAATCCAGAATCTACGGCTGCGGTTTCGTCAATTTCTTTTTGGGATGGGACAGGCGCTCCCGCGTTTGTGTCGCGACGCTTTCGACACGCCGCGCTAAAACGAATACCTCGCACCCCGTGAATTCCACGCGTCGCGGAGTCTTAATTCTTTTTCTCTCTTCAACACACACCGGAGACGCGCGGAGACGAACGATGTGTAAAACACGACCCGTCTACTCCGGGAGCACGGTGCCGCGGTGTCTGCCTCCCTCCTCCGCGGGTGACGTGGCTCGGGCTCGTAAGCACGCTCGAAATAATTAACAGCGCGTAAAATTATCGCCGGCGTTCTATTTAGATCAACGAGTCTTCGATCGCCGCGCACATGCGAGAGAAAGAGCTAACGCGCGCGAAAATAAAAGTAGGAAGCGGCCAAACGCGTCAACTGGTATTCGAAAGTGTGTGTGTGTGTGTGTGTGTATGTGTGTGTGTGTGTGTGTGTGTTGTACAAGCCGTGAGATAGGGGGAGGGTGGGGGGGAGGGAGAGTCGATAAGTGGGAATCGATGAGCGATCGTCGATTCGCGTCGCGGCAAAATACCCGATTGGACCCCGGCGTGCATTCGAGGAATGCGCGCCGGTCAATATTTACCGCATCGCCCGGCCGAGTCGAGCTTTCTTTGAAGACTACCAGTCATGATCGATTAATCGGCCGCGCACGCTGTACAGAAAGCTGCAAAATTTCCGCGGCTGGCCGGGCCGTCGGGTCGTTCCAATATCCATTAACCTGCAGCCTTAATTTACTGCGCGCGGCGATATAGTGTCGCTTCGCGCTAATGCGGCTACGTCAATAATTTACCGTAACGAAAGTGTTATTATCGTGCAAACACCGCCGCACCGATATCCCCGTAGGATCGCCTTTTCCTCGCGGACTCGTACGTACGAGTCGCAGATGGAGCGGAGCCTCGTCGTTTATCGTCGCGAGAAGACAGTTGACGAGAGTCAACATGGCCGCTAATTTTGCTACTTGTGCGCGCCGGGCGATCGTACAGGGAAATTTCAGTCGGTTCTCACAATCGTAGTCGAAATGCGACTTATCGCATTTCTCTCAATACGCAGTTGGTGCGCGATTGCGCGCCGGTTATCTCGACTTTTGGCGGAGAAACGAGAGAGAGAGAGAGGGGGGGGGGGGCTCCGAACTCAATCCGATTTATTCCCGCCATTTCCACACACCTGCTACATTTTCCAGCGATCCCTCGCGTCTTCGCGGTCGAGACTGAAACCGTTCACGGCCGTTCACGTAGACGAGGGGGGATTATCGACGTCCATCAAAGCCGTCGGGCGTCGTTCAACATTAAACCGCGCCGGACGATTCTCACGCTTGTTCCGTCAAATATTTAGCCCTGTCGCAGAGCGAGACGTACCCACGTCGGCTCTCGTGACATTCTTGGAACAGCGCGGTAACCCGCCGTGTGCATGAAAGATTAAGCATCACTGATTTACGAGCGCGCGCCTCGCGTTTCTATCAATTTAATATCACGCGAAAGCGCGATTCCATCTTTTTCGCCGCTCGGCCGAGCGAGCAGGCCGGTCAAGCCGGTCGGGAGGGGCAGAACGTCTGCGCTTTGTGTCTTTATTAAATTATACAGGGCAGATTCGCGGGGCCTTTATCGTAATTGAATTCCCCCCCCCCCCTCCAGCCCCGCGACACCGCCGCGTACGCCGTGAATTAATAAAAACAAATTCAATCGACGAATGCAAAGCGAGAGCGCGAGCGGATGCGTCACTGTCAATATTTATTTATGACTCTCGTCCGACCCCCACCCTCACCCTCGCTTATCCCCCCTCCCCCCACCCCGTGCCGCGAAATTTTCCGGCCGCGATGCGGCCGACAAAATATCGCGTCGCATACGCCAGCGTAATTCGCCTGATCCGGCGAATTATCCTCTTTTATCCTTTCATCCGCCTCCCCCCTCCCCTCCCCCGCCGTTGGCAACAGCCGACGCGTATCGATTCCTCGAGCATCGATTGCTACATCCACGGCGATCGCCGGATAGCTTCTCCGCGGCGACGCTCGAGCGGGATTACACCCCCGAAGTGCGCGCGTCAGCCAATAACTTTAATCCCGTCTCCGCGCGCCTCCTTTCGTCTCCGTCGCCTCGCGGCATTACGCGATGGCAATTAAGCTCTCACCGGGGCGATAGGCCCCGGCTCCGTGTAAGTGGAACGTTGCGTCCCGCAGTCGAATGCCGGATTTTCGCCCGGCGGGCGGCGGCCCCTCTTCCCCCCGTGACACGTCGGAGCCCGAGCAGAAATCAGATACGGCAATTTTTTATGCCTGATATGGCACGACTGGACAAGCCATACCCGACTAGAAATTTTGATCAGGTTCACACCTAACATTGATAAGGACCTGGTAGGGTGAGTGAAAGGTAATCCTAAGTAAGTCAGTCCTTGTAATGTCCTAACGACAAATGAGTAAGGAAGACCTTTATAAGGTTATAATGATTGGATCCACATTAGGACTTTAATGTACCAACCTAGTGTATGATATAATATGGTTCAGTTAATCCAGGTCCTTGTCGGGATCTTCTTCATTGTATCTAATACGATTTGCACTATCAAGTTTTAACAAAACAATTTTTGAGTGTCATTTCCAAATATAAAGATGTTTGTATTGAAAAAACACTTCAGATCACTTGAATATATTTGTAAAATGCTGTAGACACACAACTTTCCTCTTTAACACTACTTTATGTCTCGTCACCTTGTGATACTTTATATGATCTCATGATATTCATCTTATGTTTCTTTTCCGAAACATTTTACAAGTATGCTCGAGCGATCTAAAATATTATTTCATGCAAATCTCTTTTTATTTGGAAATGACACGAACGAATTTTCAGCGTGTCATTTCTTATTTCCAATGTCATCATCCAATATAGCCGTGGCGAGTAATCAGGAGCCATAATTTGAAAAAAAAAACGTAATAAGGATTCCATAAAGTAACTCAATAAGGGCCTGACTATGAATCCTTACTAAGGTTTCCTGATATCATCCAAGCTACGTTACATGACTTACTAGGACCCGATAGTATTACCTTATTGCGACCTGATGAGGTCCAGATGAGGTTAACCTGATCAGGATCATAGGATAAATTTCTAGTCGGGTAAACAGGAATTTCGAGTGGTCCTTATCCGGTCGGAATGCGGCAATCTTGCAATATTTTCCGGATTATACCCTGACCAGCGATGACGTCATTATTTGGATGCCTGATTTCGTCCCGATGGACATTTGATCAGGATTCTCGATCTCAGGCAATTTTATCAGGGCATTATGCAGCAGTGCGCTTCACTCCTTATTGCCGTGCCGGATCCGATAAAGTTATCCGGGCCCTGTTTGAAATTTGAAAGCCGAATGGGGGTTTTAATACGGCCGTGGGACGATGTTCTCTGCTCGGGAGGAGGAACTCCGTTCATCGCTCTTGTTTCTTGCTTGCCTCTCTCTCTCTCTCTTGCCTTTTCCCTCCTGCCCGCCGCGGTCAGAAGGGCGTGGCGCGTCGTCGCGCCGACTTTTGCTCGTGCATCTCGCGGCCGAAATTGCGCCAAGTCGTCGAGGAGTCACGACGATCATCTCGCAACGCGAGCTTCCTGGATCCTGGGACACTGTCTTGCGCTTGGTCACGTGCTCGATGACTTACCGCTTATCTCCATCGTCGTTTAACCCTTTCGTTACGGCAGTCCGTTCCACCGGAGAACCGCCATTGAACGCGACACCGCACAAAATGTGCACAAAAGTGTGCACATTACGCGCCGGCAGTTTTCGCTGTTCGAGCTTACGTCTCTCACCTGAACAACGCCGCCTTGACATTCTTTTGTATGTACACTTTTCCAAGTGTTAAATAACAATTGTTTGTTCGTATTATATGATAAACATTCATACAAAATTATATTAATTACATAAGAGACGTATATAAATGAGTACATTTTATATATTCCCAGTTATTTGCGTATTTGCAGATTTTACAAATATACGTGTATTATAAAGAGAAGTACGATGTAGGATAATTAATATATTAACTTGAAATTTCTAGTAATTTAATTGGGTATGATAAACAATCTGAAACAAGGCATTCGTACACACAGAGGTCGTCGCACGGATGCCGATTATAATGGGCGCTCGTAACGAGAAAGGGTTAACATCTCGGGGGGCTCTCCGAGTCGGCTGACTCGATTAATTGGCAAAATATCTCGAAATCGACTCCCGCTGCTCCCTCTTTCTCCCTATCTCACCCTCTCGCTCGCTCGTCGCCCCGGTCCCTCCTATTTCCGAGCGAAACGGCCAATATGCAGCGGGAGGACTGTAATTCGCACGTCGGCTCGATCATGGCGGAGGCGACGGCTCGGCTAATTCGAAGCGATATTTCGGGACTATCCGTAGGGATGCAACGATAAGTCGATAATATCGAAATATCGAATATTTATCGTTATTTTCTTGTCTCCGATAAAATCGACATATCGATATGAATTTTATTGATTTTCGTATTTTTCAGTTACAGCTCTGGGGACCTATTACGGTTCTACGACCGAGATGAAAATTACAAAAGTGAGTGAATTCACTAGAAAATATATTATGTAATTACGTAATTGCTCGATGTCTAGTAAATTCGCTCACTTTTATCATTGCCACCTCAGTCGTTGAACCGTAATAGATCTCCTGCTCCATGTGTGTGATGATCTCCGGCAAATGTGACTGCGGTTCATTATATACCGCTTCTAATAAGAATACGACAATGAATTATATGAAGATAAAAATTTTTTTAAAATCCTTTTAAATTTTTCGTGCATACCCCTTATATGCATACCCCTATATCTATACATTTTTTTATAAATTTTTTATAAATTTTTTATAAATTTTTATAAATATCGATATTTTTCAAAATTATCCATATTATCGTTATCGATACTTTGAGAAATCGTTGCATCCCTGACTATCCGTCGCCGGGGCCGGCGCTCTGACCCGCAGAGTCCCCCGCAGTGTCCCCCCGCAGTCGGCTCCGGTCGCGTTTTATACCTCGTAATTACCCGCGCTTATTTCGCCGCGTCGCCGTCGCCATTATCCGCGTGCAATCTGGAGGAAATATATCATCGGGGGGGGGGGTGTACACGAATCGAGATAGAGGGAACACGAGTGTCGAGCGGGCTCGCGTGACACGTGAGCGCTTAATTAATCCGCTATCGATCGTCTGTAAATGTTCACTGTCAACATTAATGTCGAGTAATAACACGTCGATACAAACACGCACACACACACACACACACACGCGCGCGCGCGTAAATGCCGCTTTTTATCCTCAGCTAGAGGTCAGAGGTTGTCACAAAGCGCGCCGCGATGCACGCGAATTTCGACAAAAGCCTCGTTAATTAATAAGCGGGGGGAGAGGGGGAGGGAGCCGGTGGCGGGGTGGAAGCGAATGCTGTGTGCATTGACACGTTTAATCGGCGGTGGGGCGGGAGGAGATCTTTTTACACACGGAGCCCCCCCCCCGACGAAGCGGCGCTACAACTAATTACGGGGATTTTTGCGGGGGGCGCGGTGATTGTGCGAAAATTGCCGGCGTTCGGTGCGGCGATTGCGGCGGTGCGCAGCGAGTTTCGTTATATTTGTCCGGCCATTTATATTCGCGCATTAATCCGTTCGCGTTGCATTTGTGCGTTCGTTTACTCGCGAATTCCGTCCGCGATTTATCGTTTCGTATGATATATTGCTTCCAAACCCGGTGGGGCGGGGGAGGGGCAGGCAGGAGCCGAAAAACGGAAATAAAACCGATAACACGGCGGTGGCGAGACGCGAAGATAAAAACGGCCGAGACGAGAAATCAGCGTGACGTACGCGGGGTGAGAGAGAAATCTCCACGGACGCGGAAGGAATACAAAGTCCAGGAGGAGGGCTTCGTTCCCTCGGAGGGGGGATCTTCCGCGATACATTTGCAACTGCCGCCTCTGCTCGGAATTCTGCTCGGATCGTTCTCTGTCGATCCCGCTTAAGTCACGGGCGTTTAATTCGCAGGCGCTAGGTGGATCCCGCTCAGCTTTCACAGAGTTATCGGCTCTCCCCTTCGGAGCTGCTCTTCCCAGCTGCCCCCGCAGGCGCGGGGAATCGGCCATTTGCCCGCGCGAGGGAGGGACCCATCGCGATCCTCCGGGAACGTCAAGCTCGACAGCGGCGAAACTGCGCCCGATTCGCCGGCGATTTCGCACGCGCGGACTATTCCCGAGCGGAATCGCGCGCGACTCCGGGATCAAACGCGAATGAGCGGGTTACGAGCGGGGGTGAACTGAGAAGGGGCGAAGCTCTCCCCCCGACGCAGCTTTTTGCTCGTCGCGGAGCGACGAGTGCGCTAAGCGCGAACGATAAAGTTCCTTTCGAACTCGGCGACGACGCTCCTTGAAACGCGGCTCGCGTCGCGGTGTCACACCGCATCCGCGGTATGTACCGCGGTGAGGAAGGGAGGGGGTGCACTACATGGTAATAAAGTATATATACACACGCGGATTGGAGACGCAGGCTCCGCTGTATCGATCTGCTCGGAACAGAGAGAGAGAGAGGGAGGGAGAGAACAGGCGAGCTAGCTCGACGCGAGCGGACGAATCAAACCATTCGAGCTCGGCGGGATGAGTAAATCATTCGGACGAGTTACTCCATGACGATTCATCCGGAGACTCGCCAGTGAGATGCCGCGCAGCCCCCGGAGAGCACCCCTTCCGCCCCTCGTCGTCCGTAAGAGATGGACGTCTTCATCGTGTTTTCTCCGTACACCTCCGGAGCGGACGAGGTGACGCGACTGCATTGATTAATCGATGTCTCGTTGATTGACCAACCGATTGAAGTCGAGGTGGGGAAACTTTGCAAGCGTCCGCGGGAAGCGCCGAAGAAACGGAAACATCAGTCCGCTCAGTCCGTGTGCGCGTCTCTTAATTAATTTTCCGCGAAATTCTTTGCAGAAACGGGCAAAAGGGCGCGGATTGAAGCGGCAGTCGGTAATCGACGGTGACTTTGGGGGTTGAATTTAAGGGCGCGAGGAGGCACACATTCCCCTCGACACGTCCCCCGATCTCGACTCGATCTTCAGAAGATCGATCTTTGTCTTGCGAGAGCGAATTTCTCCCAAACCGATCCTTTCCAGATTTTCATGCAAACCGTGTTCATCATCAACGTTGTTTCGCCGAATGAAAAATCCAACCGGGGCGCGAAACCGAGCGCGAAAGAATAGGTAAAGAAGAAAAAAAGACAAATTTTTGTAGGAAACGACTGATATTCTGAAAATCGAATCGAGATATCGTATACCGTTAGCGTCGCATCGGTGCCATCGCGATGCAACGCGATACGACCAGCTGCCTGTGAAAACGCTTTTTTCCATCTTCCTGCCGAATTACTCCCGCGGCGCGATCGAGCGCTAGCGAGCGGCGTTTTCGCTCCCGAGGACGAGCACGACGACGACGACGACGTCGTTGACGATTAGTCGCGATTTCAATCCGGACATTCTTTCGGCGCCCTGGGACACATTTCCTCGTCCCATAGTGTGGCATCGGCGCGCGCTATCGCCCGACACGGTATCTCGTTCGTTTGATCAGTCAATTAGTATCATCGATCGTCGATGTGTCGGTTTTGCGGCCGACCGCTGCGGCCGTTAATTAAGATTTCATTGCCGCACGAGCGCGCGCGCGCACGAGACTATCACATCACCAGATACTGTCACACACACATTCGAATTGGAATATATTGTCGAATGCGTTACTCGGGGAACGGTTATCGCGTATGCGACGGATCTGCTCTCCATCGTCGCGCGTTTACGCGCAAGGAAAATGGCGCCTTGCGGTCGACTTTCTGGTAGATATATTATATAGAAAACGGTACACCTCACCGATTTTTTTCATTTTGAAATATGTTACAAAGGATGAAATTCTGAGTGACTTTTCCTAATATAATTGTATTAGGAAAATATAACCTCAGCGATCTTCTTCATTTTGAAATATATTTTGAAGAAGGAAATTTTGAGTGACTTCCTGATACAACTATATGGCGGTCGCTTATAGTTTCCGAGATAGTTGATTTTGAAGTTTTGGAATTTTCATTATCCTGGAATTAAATTCCAGATATTATAAGCTGACGTTATTTACAGTATAATCCAAACAGTATAATCCTAACCTAACCTAACTTATTGCGTCTTTATATATTGTTGGGCGATATTGAAAAGATCTCTTTAAAAGCCACAACACCTAATTATATGCAGATATTATAATAAGTTAAGGTGAGCCTGGTGATAGATCTTAGGAGAACTTTTTTCAACAGTGTCCAAAAATATATAAAGATGCAATAAGTTAGGTTAGGATTTGTTTGGGGGTGCGGGGGAGGGACGGAGCCCCTCTCCCATTTATATGTACTGTTTCCTATATTTAAAGCGAATGAAAACTGCTCGTCTACTTCAAATATACTTCAACGTACAATTATAAAACTTTAAAGTCAAATATCTCAGAAACTATAAGCGATCCCCATATAGTTGTATTAAGAAAAGTCACTCAGAATTTCATCCTTTATAATATTTATATTTCAAAAAGTGAAAAAAAATCGATGAGGTGTATCCTTTTGTTTTCTTTATACATACCGACTTTCTCGCAGTGGACGAATAATTTCGGACATGTTTTCCCCGCGAACATGTCTCATTCACGCTACCCCGCCTCCTTCGATTCCCTTGCTGAATCATCACGTGTCTCTCTTTCTCTCGCAAAGTCGCACGTGATTAAATCGCGAGAACGTCGTGGACCGCCGTGAACGAGCGCGGGTCCGAAGGCGAGTGTCTGCGCTGCGGGTTGCCGGGAACTGCCGCGTTGACGAAAACGAGAGTGTCGTTTCGTCTCGACAAGGACCATCGGACCAACGACGGCTGATGCAAAGTCGCGGAATCCGAGAGTGCGCGCGCGGATCGAAGATCCGGTCGAAAGGTCAGAGTTGACTCGGAATCGACGAAAAGTCGCGCAGCCCCGCCGTCGATTTGTACCACCGAGCCGCCGCGCCGCGCCGCGCCGCGCCGGCTGAAAGATTGAATCCGTCGTCGGCGGCGCTGCATTTTCCGCCTCGGGGAGCCCGGAATAATTCATTTTTCCTCCTCCCGTCCGCCGCCGCACCACCCCGCGGCCGCGCCTGGCCGCCGCGAGGCGACGGAGCTGCTTAACGCGTGTTGTACGGCCGAATTGCGCGTTTCTCGACGTCGGCCGATTGACGCCGCCCGAGCAAATTGCCGCGAGGGAACGCTTATTAAGGGCCTCGGTGGCCGATAATTCGTCCCTCGCAATTTCCACTCGATAATTCACATCGTGCAGGACCTTGCACATTTAAGCGACACGCGCGGCGAACCGTGTCAAGATGCAGGCAGCGGCGAGAAGTGGCCGCCGCGGCGGCGATTACAATTTGTTCCCCCCGCTCGCCCCTCGCTCGTCGCGCCGAGATTGCGCGATCATTTCGGCGCGTCATCTCGCGCACGTCGTTTCCACGTCATTTGTCTCACGGTTGCGGCGCGGCAGTTTCCGCGCGACAGCTATCTCCGGTCTAATTTGGGCTCCTCGTCCCACACGGGACCACCATATCGGTCTTTCGCGATCGATCATGCGAAGAGAGAAAGAGAGAGAGAGAGAGAGAGAGAGAGAGAGCGCTCCAGTGAAATGAGCCGAATTGCCATAAATCGCTGCCGCGCGCGACCTTTGCAATTACGCCGTAATTATGAAGTCCGTGGAAACCTCGAGACGTTTACTCGCGCGACAGTTATGGCGTTATCGCGCGGAGCTTCGCCTTTGAGAAATTACGCGCGACTGGATGGAGGAAGGGAAGTAGCATCTCCCGCGCGAAAGTCAACGCTCTCCGCGCTTACCGAGGAAATCTTGAAGCGGATTGCAATTATCCCGAGACTCGTACAAGCGCAAAGTTCTCTCCCTCTCCCGCCGGCATTCAATTCCCGACGCGTAAAATTAAAAGCCCTTAATCACGCGAGACTCCGGATAACATCAACATACCATTTTGACGTTCGCTAAGTGTCTCTTAATCCGTTAAATTCACAAGCGAAATTTCTCCTCTCAATGTTAAGCCCCCCCGATTTCTCCTTTCCGCGCGCACACTCCCCCCCCCTCCTGCCCGCTGCTCCCACCGCCACAGTCCCCCGAGCAGTTGAAACGCGCACCGTGTCTTAATCCCCCGTCAAGTCGAACCTCTCGCAACTTATCTCGAACAATCTACCACCAACGGGACTGACGATCTCGGCGGTACAAGCGGGGTTACCTTTTAATCACTTGAAATTCGCCCGCGGTGCTATTACGCGACATTTCTCTCTTTCTATCTCCTCCTCCCACTGCCCGCCCTCTTCTTTGTTATTTTCTCTCCTGTCGTCTCCGTGTGTCTTCTCGAACGGCGCGTCTTCGACGCGTCGTCGCTCGCACGTATTAACGATGCGGATCGAAAGCTGCGAGCGGTCGTCAGTGTCAATGTTGTTTATCATCGGGCTGCAACACGCGCGTCCACATGCACGCGTCACCCCGTCGCGTGTTCACACACACACACACACACACACACACACGTACACACGCGCACGCGTAGCGCGCTGTGCATACCTTTGACCCAGATAAGGGGAAGTCGATGCGATTCTTATCCCGGGTCCACAGCCGCAGGGCACCTCCTACGGTGCTGAGCTTAATGGAGCTTGAATACGTGAAGATGAGGACGAGTCTAGCTCGGGGCGACCTTCCCCGAAATGTCCGCCAATTTCGTCAGCCGATCCGAGAGGGAGAGGGAGAGAGAGAGAGAGAGAGAGAGAGAGAGGGGGGGGAAGGGAGAATCGCCGCATTAATCCTTTATCCGGTATATCGCGCGATGGAAAAACACATCGCGACAATATCGGTCGACGTGTATTTGATTAAAATTCCGCCGGGAGGGACCGCCCGACGCGCGCGCGCGCGCGCTCTTTACTCGCGGCTGCGCGTAATAACGCGCGGATGTAGTCGTTGGTGTCTTCTTCCCCGCGGAGGATTTTCGAATGTTGCGAGACAAAAGAGGACAACATTTCTCACGGGGACTCGCGACGGATAAAGAAGCAGTGCTCCTCGCATCTCGCGACACTTCCGTCACGCGACTGATACGCCGCACGCTGGTCTGCAGTGGCGTATGGATGACGCGATACACATGACGTTTGCCCGAAAAATCTGCAATATTTCTCTTTCTCTCACGTGAGACGTGAGCCGTTTAAACAAAATACCGCATACTACGTTTTCAAAACATACTACGTTGAAAACGTAGTAGTTCAAAACGTAGGTCGAGCTTCTCCTCGAGAGAGAGAGAGAGAGAGAGAGAGAGAGAGAGAGAGAAAGAGAGAGAGAGAGAAAGAGAGGGGGGGGGAGAGAAGATAATCCGCGCGATAGCATTTCGGAATTTTCTGCGCGCCGAAGAGAGAAATCGCCGAACGAATCGTTCCAGCGATAACTTTCAATGCAGCAAACACTCCGTTTCTCGTGCCTGCGTCGAGTAAGCGCCGGGACAAAAGAGGTCTCGCTTCGTACAATACAACAAAGTGTCGTTGCGTTCTGAAAAGAACATCGGAGACAACGCGGTGGAAGTCGCGAAGGAAAAAAGGAATTTCGAAATCACGACAGCTTCGTGATGCCGAACGTGCGAGTGAGAGAGAGAGAGAGAGAGAGAGAGAGAAAGAGAGAGAGAGAGAGAGAGATTCGTTAGAGAGGAAGAAAGAATCTCGATTCTCCCTTCCCACCCTTCGTCTCGGCCGCCGATACGGCGAACGCGCTGCGTTCTTGCCTGCGGTAGAAAAACGCTTGAATAAACGAAGCTTACACAGAAACCCTTTCGAAATAAGTGTTAACTCTCTCACTTGCGACGACGCCCCCGTCGCGCCGCGCCGCGAGCCGAGCCGAGCCGAGCCGAGCGGATGGTGCGCGCGAGGCGGAAAGTAGGGCAGTGGGCGAGCGCGCGCAGCGGTGGCACCCATCTATCCATCCATCCAGCCAAGCAAGCAAGCAACCAACAAGCAACCAAGCTTCCAACCAGCGATACCCACCCTCCACGCTTGCGTAACGTAACGTTACCCCAGTTTTACGTCATCGTCCACCCGGGCATGACGTCACTCGGCGTCGACGGCCCGCCGTCGCCGCCGCGCACCCCACCGATATGTTTCAGCCGCCATAAACTCGTTGCGAGCTGCGCTTCCGTTCTCCCTCGGCACCCTCGACCCCCGCTGTCCCCCTCGCCTTCCTTCCGCCTTTCACCGCCTTATCCGTTCCTAATGACGTACAATCGAGTGCAGCAGCGGCTGAGGTAAGGGTGAGCCGCGCTCTCTTCTTCTTCCTCTGCTGGGAAGGAGGATCGACAAGAGGCTCGGTTAAGCGCCAGCGAGAAGGCGGAGGAAGAGAGAAAGGGAGAGAGAGAGAGAGAGAGAGAGAGAGGGAGGGAGGGAGGGAGCTGTATAGCCCTCTTATTGTTCGCGAAGACTCGTTCGGCAGACGCGCGGATCGTATCGAAGTATGAATCCAGGGTGGATCCTCCCTGGATCGAGATCGAGGACCGTTACGGGCCGTTACTTCCCGAGATGCTCGCCTCTGGTTTATTTCTCATTTGAGGCTCGTCTGGCCGTCCCGGAGACGATTCCTCGGCTCGGCGAGCGGCGAGGGTCCCTCGGCCGTCCGCAAGCCTGCCCGCGATATCGTTGAAACTTAGATATTTTCTTCGTGGCTGACTTCCTCGCGTTCGGATAAAAGTTTCGCGTTACGGGAGAGTTTATTTAGAATTATCAGCGGAGAGTAGAAATGGAAGAGAGGAAGCAGGTTTCATTACTTATTTTCGGCCCCGAGACTCTCGCGCTCGTAAAAGATTCCCTGCGGTCCTTATAACGCGAGAATAAAATCCTGAAATAAGAATGAAGGCGATCGAGCAGGATTCGCAGGATCGGAGCGACGAGATTCACCGACGAGCCGGCCGCGCTTGAGAAGAGAGAGAGAGAGAGAGAGAGAGAGAGAGGGAGAGAGGAAAGGACAAATCTAAAAGAAGGGAATTTTGTGCGATTTTTTCACTCGAATTCCCCGCACGACCGAGAACTCAATGATGAATGAGCTCCTCGTTTTCTCCCTCTCCCTCTCTCTCTCTCTCTCTCTCTCTTTCTCTCTCTCTCTCTCGTTATCATCGTCGTACTAAAGAGACCTCGAATTTCGCGACTCGCCGCATGTAGAGCTTTACGATCAGCTCTCTGTGTCGTCATCGGTTACCAGGTGTCGGGTTTTCGATATCGGCTCGCTGCTGACAGCCAGCTATTGGCTCGCCATTAGGTCGCAGTCGAATGATAACCCGGACTCAGCGGCCAATTCTTGACCGAACGTCCGTGCGCCGAGCGAGTTTCTCGCGTAGCGACCGACGCTGCTCGACGAATCTCGAGGTCAAACGCGTCTCTTATCTGGGGAAGACGACGGACCGTAAGCAGCGCTCGCGACACAATCTCCAAGTCGTAGAAAGCACGCGCGAGACTTCGTACTTAACCCATTATGCTCGTGACACTCCCGACGAATCACCGCTGCCATCTCCTGCATTACAGGGTAGACAATAAATACGCCCCGAAACGCCGCGTTCACGAAGGGCTAACATTGTTATGACCTAAGCTAAGCTGCGAGTTCCGCTCATTCTCTCGCCAGCGACAACATACCTCTGCGCTTGTATTTTTCGTGCACACAACTCGCAGATATCGTGAGATTCGGAAAGAAAGCCGGTCAAGTTTCTCTCCGAGATCACCGAGACGAGCGAGCAGAGAGACCGCTCGATCGCTAATCATCCGTTAAGAGAGGAACTGCATGCGGAAGGCCATTTTTAAGGCTATTTTTACAAAAATTTTTTGACAGACGGTAAGTTCAATGGACTTGAAATTTTCATAGTGTTCATTCATTAATGTTCAAAGTATAAAATAAATTTTATTGAATCACAAGAACCCCGATCCAATTTATAATTGTAGATAAAAATGCAGTCATCCGTTTGCGAGCTCTATGTTTGCTGTCGATATAATTCCGAGCCCTCCCCCCTCCCCTCTTACTACTCTGAAACCAAAAACTGAAAAAGATTTTTTAAATATACGGTTGCCATTACAGCCCGCAGTAAAATAAAGGCAGTGAAGCCAAGTTTGGAAAAATAATGACTGTACAAAAAAAAAAGTATCGGAAATGAAACTTTATTCAACTTGTAATCATGTTTCAAAAAATGAATAAGATAAAATATAACTGTGTTCGAGGTAGGGACGAAAATAACATTTCTACTGTATATTGTTTAAAAATTTAATTATATTAAAAATTATATAATATATAAATATGTGAAAAGCATATTGAAAATTTAAAGTTATTCGATTCAGTTTTTACGTAATCGTGTCGACAATTTAAGAAAATGGTGTTTCCAGATAAATGCGTTTAAAGTTTCGTGTGTACATTCCATCCACAGGTAGTAACAAATTTATTTTATACTTTAAACATTAATGAATACATTGTGAAAATTGATCTTGTAGTTTCTATTAAAAAAATTCGTAAAAATAGCCTTGAAAACGGCTACTGCTCTGCATGTAATTCCCCGCTTCAGGAGATTGGAGGGTCACATTGCTGAAAAATCGTGCTTGTATTTGATAAATTCTGTGACGAACTGAATAAATGTGCGAGAATGAAAATTTTAGGTATAGTTATACAACACATGAAGAGTAGAAAAATTTTGTTTATTAACAAATACTCGTATAAATATACGATATATATAGCTGAAATATATTCTCCTCTTTTTTTTTTCAAGTTATCGTTTTTGCAGCAATATCTCGGCTCTCGGTCCAATCCAAAATGGGTGGTCCAATCAGAGCGAATTTTAGCTAGAAATCTCGAGGAGGCTTATCATTATTATATGAATCACTAGAAAAAAAATATCGAACAAAATGAACAAAATGGCAGCTATTATTAGGAAAAAATTCAAATTTTTCAGTTCTTTTACAATAAAAAAACCAATATCTCGAAATGAAATATTTTGACGGAGTTGTCCATGGTTCACCTGAGAGCCACATGAACAGATATTATTGCTGTAAAATTTCAAATCGATACGAAGCTCAGTTTCGGAGAAATCACTGCAAAAAGTTGAACAACAAATTTTCGAGAAAAACGCGTTTAAAATTTAAGTGGACGTATATTTATACGAATATTTGTTTAAAAACAAAATTCTCCTACTCTTCATATGTCATATAAATATATGTAAAATTTTCATTCTTGCACATTTACTCAGTTCGTCACGAAATCATTATCAAAAATAAGCACGATTTTTCAGTAATCTGACCCTTCGGTCCCCTTAATGCGTTAATACGATGAAAACGGGACCGCTCGAGCGTCTCCGTTTCGGCGCGACATGTCGCGTATGCACCACGTGTCGTGGCGAAACACGTGGACGCGCGTCATGACGATTGGGGAAGAGTAGCTCGTGTTTGCTCGTCGATGTTTCGCCGAGATACCGCGGCGGTTTAAAGCCCTTCGGGCTTGAAAGACTGCTCGCCGGTCCCTTAAGCGTCGTCTACAATGGCAGTAAGCAGTAAGAAATAAGCGTGAACAGTAAGAAATGGGCCAACCACAGTTGATTATTTTTGTCATAATCGACTGTGATTGCTTGATTTCTTACCGCTTACGCTTACTTCTTACTGCTTATTGCCATTGCAGACGACGCTTTAGTCGCATGCGTTGCTCTGCGCGAACCTGGCGGTTCAAACGCTCGGGTGACTCGACGACAGCAACATTGTACACTGATAGAAAAATATAGTTGAATTAACTATAATCTCACTATATTTTATAGTGAATTTTGACATCAACCATAGTTTTATAGTTTCATAGTTTATAGTGAAACTTGCAAAATATAGTAGAATAAACACAAATATATAGTCAATGATTGTCTTAAATAATCGTTTAGTTACTTCTACCACATATATGCTAATTTCTCATTCACAAATATAGTGAGATTTAATATTCATATGGTTACATCTGTCATCATTTAGCAAATATTCTGGTAATATTGACTATATAAAAGAGTTACTTTACCTACCATTTTATATTTGTATCCGTACAATAATTTTAGTTTAACTTACTATAATTCTTAGTAAAAATATTATATGCTCGGTTATACTATGCCTATATCGTAATTATTACCGATATTATGGTAATACTTATTGTAAATATGATATTTCGGACTATAATTTAGTTACTATATCATCGGACTATAATTTAGTTACTATATCATTATACAGTTCCAAATATCATATACTTTTCTCTCAGTGTAGCAACGGACCTCAGTCTCCGTTCGCGGGTCGCCGCTGGCCCGTACAAGACACAGCGATGCGAAACAAATTGTCCGTTCGAGGGTCAACACTGCCGTCCTCCGTCCCCTCCCGATGACACAACGTCTGTCTCTGTACCGTTAATTAATTTCGCCTTCTCGAGCCGGAGGCAGCTCCGACGAAGAGCGTGTCGATTTTGATTCGATTAGCGAGTAAACCGCGCTATCGCCGATGTAATCCTCCGTCGGTCACGCTTCAAGAGAAAATTATGATTGAATTGTTGCGAATCGTCATGTGGATTTTTGGCTTGTTCTCTCCCTCTCTCTCTCTCTCTCTCTCTCTCTCTCTCTCTCAACATTCGTTGGGCCGCGTGCGAGCGTGCAAATATTGATTACGTTCTCCGAGAGCGCCGACATTTTCGGTCACGACACGGCGTTTACATCATTAGGACGGACCGCGCGTTGTTATAACGTCGACTCGAGAAGCGAGGAAGAGGATAACGAGGTATTACGAAGCGCATCGCCGCGCCGTGCGCGGCCGCGTCCATTTGTTTCTGTCGGCTAATGACGCACGAGCCGAATGACGGATTTTCCTTGCGGCTGCTTGACAGCCGAGCGTTGGCTTCGTTGTAACCGTTGTCCGGTTATCCTATATATGGACCCCGCGCAACATAGGCACTCTTGTTCCCGCTGTCCGTTGGCGTACACTCGGCAAAAATCGAACGGCGCCGCGACTCGAGCGCGCGCTAGAGCGACGGCCGGAGGAAGGGAGGGAGGGAGGGATAGAGAGAAAGAGAGAGAGAGAGAGAGAGAGAGAGAGAGAGAGAGCTTCCGTTCGCAACGCGTTCAAAGTCTGTCCTACATTTTCCTCGTTATCCCGAATTCTCCCTGGCGCGGCCCCGGCTCGCACGAGAGCATCGCGAAGGGTGGCCGGCCGGCCGGCGCGGTAACGCCCCTCTCGAGCGCACGGTTAAGTTATAGCGATCCCTCTCGAGAACAACCGTAATATCCGTCTTCCTCGGGGAAGAAGCCGCGCGACGCGTCGTCGCAGGATCTCGCCAATTATTCGTTGCGGGCTGCTCGAAAATAGAATTCCGAGTGGTCCGGCATCTCGCGCGCGCTCTCTCTCTCTCTCTCTCTCTCTCTCTCTCTCTCTCTCTCTCTCTCTCTCTCTCTCTCTCTCTCTCTCTCACTCACTCCTTCCCCCTCCCTTTCTCTTTCTTTCTCGTTCTCTTTTTCTATCACCTGCTACCATTACTCATTCCCAGCGTTGCGTACGAGTCGATTAGAGTCTCAGTCGAGCGAAACAATCGGCGATAATGAAAATTAAAGGCAGTCGTCGTATGTGTAGTCGCGATGAGATTAATTAGTGCGCGCGATCGATCGAATGAAAGCTACCCGATCGAAAAAGTCATTCGATTCGCAGTCGCGCGATTTGCGCGCGCGGTGTTAATTTTCGTCATTTCGTCGTCCGGAACTGAATTATCGCTTGATCCTCATTCAATTATCGCCTAGCGACTGTCCACTGCCCGTCGGCTCTTAATGACTTCGTTGTTCCGGCATGTTGTCATGGTAAAAGTTGGCACGGGATTACTTTGCCGACGATCGTCGCGCGTCTCGCTGTGAGATAAGGACGAGCAGAAGGCGGGAGGCGGATGCGGCGTCTGGCCGTGATTAAAAGTCTAAGCCGAGCCGGTATTTAATTCGCGGACTGTCGCTTCCTTCGACATCAAAGTGTCGTGTTACGCGTGTTATTTAGTTTCGTTCGCCGGACGAGCGAACGAACGAACGAACGAACAGACGTTTACGACACACAAGTACACGGCGTGGTGTACGTTCGTAATCGCTCGTTAGAGGCGACATTGCGAGCCAACAGGCGTCCGCGCGATCCTAAGTGAGCGATAAATAATTAGCCGTTTAAAGACGATGACAAGGTCTCGCGCGGTACGCACGGGGGGGTTACGACGTCGGTTTAAGTGGAGGAAACTTTAAATGGACGCGCCCGAGGACGAGTAGTTCGCCGAGGAATTAATTCCTGCGCGCATTTCACTTAGCGAAATTACTCGACAAGAGTTGCACACGGATTTCCTTCATCGATCTCTCTCTCTCTCTCTCTCTCTCTCTCTCTCTCTCTCTCTCTTTCCCGACCTCTTCCCGGCCACCCCGCTTCCCCCTCCGTCTTCCGCTCCTTCGCTCGCGCAGGAGTAATCCCGCAGGAATGCGAATTGTACAGGAGCTGAAAATTACCACGCTACGCTCTCGATAGTAAATAAACTACGATCTAATGCACATCTCTCTCTCTCTCTCTCTCTCTCTCTCTCTCTCTCTATCTATCTATCTATCTATCTATCTATCTATCTATCTCTCTCTCTCTCTCGCCCCCTCTCTTTCTCACTCCCCCGCTCATTCTCTATACAATGCACGCGATATAGTGTATACACATCGCGAATATACACGAGGGAAAGCGGAGGGGGAGCGGGGAGATTTCGCTCCGCGTATTGTAATAATTCGTGAGCGCGGCGCGAGTTGTATGACGCTGATGCGAAATTAATACAGCGGGATCGGCAGTGATTCTCCGCGCTGTTTAGTGCGGAAAAAATGCATTGTCGGGCACAGGCGATACGCGTATCTGTATTATAATTAAAACGCGATACATCACGGCGCCGCGCGAGTTTTCCTCGCTCGACGACTTCGCAAATCCCCCACCGCCGGCGATGTATCGGCGATCCCTCCCGGCCTCCCTCCCTCCCTCCTCTCTTGCGATATTTCGCATCGCGTGATATTGCATTTGCATTAGCGTGCATTAAGTTAATGCAATAACAACGGCATCGGTAATTACGAGTATCGCGGGTGAGCGCATTCGCCGATAGCGAAGGAGCGAGCGCGAGGGACAGAGCGAGAGAGAGAGAGAGAGAGAGAGGGAGCGAACTTTAAATTCTCCCTCGGCGGTCAGGTCCTGCCTGCCATAATCCAATTAGTTCGCTCCACGTGCTCGGCAAATTCCTGCCGAAAATTACGACGGTCCGTCGCTGCAACTCGACGTCGACGTTCGCCTGCGCGTATAAGTGTATCGCGTGTCCTATCGATCGCGGTGACGCTCGCTGTTCCGTAAAATCGCGGCTATACGTAATGGAGATCTTCCTGGGCTCCTCTCTCCTCTTCCGCGGCCCCTCGGCCCTCAGGTGTAATTTCGGCCAGCTGCCGGCGCGGATTGCCGCGGTGTTGCCGCGGTGGTATCGCGGAGAATTTTCAAGTGACGGAAGAACAAGAGAGTACCGAGAAGTAAGAGAAAGCGAGGAAGGAAAGGAGGAATATGAAGAGCGAGAGGGTGCAATTGGGGCTGGTAGGGGTGCGGGCGAAGGTTCGCGGTAAGAACACGGAACGGGGCCGAAACGTCCCTCCTCGCATCGTCCGAGCGGCGCGACGCGCGCGCAAAGTGGTTTACGCGAACTCGAAACAAAAGATCCACAAGGATGGCCGCGGCGAAACTTCGACTCGAGTTATTATTAAATCCTCGCCCCCTTCCCGGCACACCCCGTGCATACCGTGAAAGTAGCGAGAGCAGCCGGGGCGGCCGCGGGAATCGCGGAATACGGCTGTTTCATTGGAATTGTAAGGCGAGATCGGCGCGCAATATGCGGCTCGACACTCGTCGCAACGGTCTCGATCTCTGCGCGACTCTGTGAGACGGCCCGCTGTCTTTACGATAATTCCCCAGCCGAGGGAACTTCGCCATCGATTACATTATCTCGCTCGCTCCGAGCGAGCGTTTCCTTATCAGGACGATCGGGTTGCTGGTCGGCCGGCAGTCGCGCAAAAGTCGCCGGCAATAACATTTTTACGAGTGCCTCGCGCGCACGAAATACGTTTTACGTCGACGCATAAAACGCCTCCCCCTCCGCTCCGCTCTTTCTCTCTTTGTGTGTCTCTCTCTCTCTCTCTCTCTCTCTCTCTCTCTCTCTCTCTCTCTCTCTTCCAAAAGCACGCCCCATTCATTGTCGCGGGCTCGCGAGCTGGGTGTGTAACGCGCCGCCTTAATTAAGCCGGCGGACATGAAATTCGCAACTGGGTTGCACGCTCGCAAATTTACCTGCACGTACCTCTCGCCGTGCAAATTTCAGCGCGCGCCGGCGCGCGCGAGTTAAATCCTCGTCGATTTGCTCACGCATACGCGACCGAAAGTTAAATTGCCGTTGCATTATAAATTCTGCAATTGTATACCCCGTCGTCGCTTTGTCCGCCCGCGAGTTCCCGCGCGGGCGGCGACGATGTGCAACATCCGCGCTCGCGTTCTCGCTTTTCACGAGGCGCTTCCTCGTGATCCCATTAATGAGCAAGAAGGCTCGCCTTCATCGCGCTTTTACAACTCTCTCCCTCTCTCTCTCTCTCTCTCTCCTTTTCTTTCTTTCTTTGTCGACCGATGCCGGTTGATCGATGCCGTCGCGACGAGGAAAACGAAAAGCGTTCGTTCGCGCCGTTTTTTTTTTTTCAACTGCGAGTCCGTGTATACAGAGTGATCACGAAGCACTAACTGATGAATATCTTCGAGATGTAAGAGCGGGCAGGGAAAGTATCCGACGAAAATCGTGCACAAAAGTGGTCGTCTAGCACGGCGCGGTGAAGTCTTTCTTCGTCCTTCTTGGTTCACCGCGGGAAATCACAAGAATAGCACGTCCCACGCGGTAATAGTTATTGTCTCGCTCCTTGTACATAAATTTGCAGCTCGAGTGGCAAGGACGACCCTCTATATGTGAATTGCTTGTGTGCATTCCGGTGCTGATTTTTAAGCTGCGAGACTTTAATCCTTTAACGCCTGCTGCTAACTATAGTTACCAGAAACGCATTTAAGAATCCATAACTTATTGTTAGTCGGAAAAGGAGATATTTTCGTTTTTTTTGCACCACTGTAAAGGTGAATTCTTCTTCTAAAAAATGGTATATAGATTGTACGTAGATTCGGTTTAGTCTGTTTTTAGCTCAGTTTTAATGATAATATGTTTTGTCAAATTCCCAGTAGGCATAGTTAGCATTGTTACTGACATCTAGCAGTGCGCTATGAATGAATAGATTGGTATCTGTTATAATTTTATACATTTGGAAGCTTTCTCAGATGCAAAGTGTGAAATTAAAAGAATACAGAAATTCAAAATGGCGAATCCAATATGGTGGACACGAAAATCAAGAAATCAACTTTTCGTGAAACTTGGTGACCTACAGTTTCTTACGCGGCGAAAAATGAAGGGACGATTGACTATCTGATTGACTATGGTGATCTTCTATAAGATATTCTTCTGAAATAGTAAGCTTGACGCTCTAAATGATAAACTTCACTCACAAATATAGTAAAGTTACAGCTCAAAAATGTCAAGCTGTCAGAGTTATGTCGTATAGATTACCCCTCATTTTTCTCTGTATACACTGATAGAAAAATATAGTTGAATTAATGTATATCTCACTATGTTTTATAATTCATTTTGGCGTCAATCATATTTTTATAGTTCGTGGAACCTACAAAATATAGTAGAATAAACACAAATATATAGTGATTGTCTTAAATAATTGTTCAGTTACTTTTACCACATATATGGTAATTTCTCATTCACAAATATAGTGAGATTTAATATTCATATAGTTACATCTGTCATCATTTAGCAAATATTCTGGTAATATTGGCAAATATTTACTACATAAAAGAGTTACTTTTATCTACCATTTTATATTTGTATCCATACAATAATTTTAGTTTAACTTACTATAATTTTTAGTAAAAATATTATATAGTTGGTTATACTATGTCTATATCGTAATTATTACCGATATTATTTGTAATACTTATTACAAATATGATATTTCGGACTATTATATAATTTAGTTACTATATCATTATAGTTCCAAATATCATATACTTTTCTCTCTCAGTGTAGGTTGCTCATTTCGTATATGTTTTTACGTTCCAAGTCATATTTACCAATAAACAAGAAACGAACGATAAAAGAACCGATATAAAATTCTGATATTCTGATATTTTTTTTGGTTATCACTACTTATAGTCTCAGTTGAAAAAAACTCAAATTTTATTCTTAAAACACTTGTGAAAAAGTCGGGCGTTAAAGGGTTAAGCAGCTTCCCGACGGCGATGGCGAGTAATCTCCTTCGACGACATTCGGCGTCTTAAGCGGCGAGTAACCGAAGCGCGCTCGTTATCAGCTGCCGGGGGACGGACGGAAAATGGAGATGAGAAAGAAAGGGGAAAACGTTAGATCGATTCGCCGACGGCCGGAGAACGGTTTCCGATGCGAGTCGAATTTCCCGTCGACTCCGATTATTCCCCGCACTCTTGCGTCGAACAGAAGCGCTCGCGTATTCTCGCGAGACTCGCGCGCTGGCTTTCGAGGCTGACCAAAGAGACGAGAAGGAGGAGGAGCAGGACGAGAGAACGGGCCGTCTTTAAAATTCATCGTCGCTGTGTAACGCCGCTGGAAAAGACGTCATAAGACAGCGGAATTATGCAGGCAGTTAACTCGTGCGCTGCGCCAAATAGGATAGCAAAAGTCCGCGTTACAATAAAACCGCCTCGCGCATTATCCCGTCGGCCAGCTTTCCCCGAGGCGAATGTTCATTTTAGCGAATTTTAAGCCTTACGTGCTCATGGATTATAGCCGCGCGCGCGTGCTGTACTCGTGTCTGAAAACGCGGGACGCGTATTATCCCTTCGCCCCGAATCGAAATCACGATTAAAGTGATAGCACTCTCCCTCTCCCTCTCTCCTTCGTTCTTCCGTCGTCGAAGCTTCATTCGGCTCTTCCTCTGTAGTAAAACACGGTCCCTCCGCGTCGTTTGACGACAGGCAGCGTCGGCGTCGGCGTCGGCGGCGGCGGCGGCGGCGGAGGAAATTGTGATGATATTCATTATCCGTCCGCGTCGGAGGGGTGCGGAAGGGCGAGACCGAGCCTTTGAAGCGCGATACACATTGAACATCGCGATCCGCGAGCGCGTCGATACGACGCGCGCGCAGCGTGTTTGATTTATTCAGCGCGCGCCGTATAATCGCGGGATAAACAAGACATATCCGTCGGGCGGCGCGTCGCGAAACTAAAGCACAGGGAAGCCAGGCACCCCGTCAGATTTCGCGTCAGAAGCTCCGCGGGGGAGTGTTCACAATCGAAGCTCGCGGGAAGCCGGGAGGGAGGGAACTTAGCGGGGCCGGGTTTTATTCCGGCAAATAAAGCTCCTCCGCTCGCTGGCGGGGGGGTGGGGGGAATTTCGCGGCAGGGCGGGCAGGCCGAGCTGTTTCGAGAGGGAAGAAGACGACGACGGCGGCTCTCTTTCTCCCGGAGGATATTCAGAGGGCATCTCTCGATGTAATTCCGTAAACGTGGAAACGATACAGTGCAGGCAGGGGGAGAGGGTTTAGGGGGGATCGACAGATTACGGTCAGCCGTAATCTGTCGGCCAGATTGCGCTCGGACGCGCCGCGCGACATCGGGATGAATTTAACGCTAGTCATGCGTGCGATCCCCCCCCCCCCGTCCGAGGTTTTTCTATCTTCACACCCGCGACGCGCGATCGATCGACACTCCCTCGAGCTCACGCGTAATCGCACCGGCCGACACGGATGGCCGCGTACCGAGATGGATCCGGCGAGGTTGATCCGGTTAAATAAGGTCAACCCTTTCGCGGCAACCTTTTCGGCGGCTGTTTGTCGCGTAAAGTTGCTCGCTGGCCGGGAGCAATAGTCGCGAGAGCGTTTGTGTCGCTTAATTTTTATGCGCTTCATCTGCCGATAAAGAAACGATCTTGCATAGATACGCGTGAAAATTGTTTTATCGGCGCGGAAAGTGAACAGCTATTTTAAGAAAGGAATTATTTCGTGTTGGAAAACCGCTAGAAAATAATTGAGGAGACGTTGAACGTTCTGTAGCCACTTTAATCGCTCGACACAACTACCACACGCGCGCGCGCACATAACGACACAGACGGGGAAAAAAATTTACAATCCTTGAATCTCTCTTTCTCCTTTTTCCGGATGATCTCGCGCGAAGTAGATAAACGTCGCTTCAACGTTACTGCTGCAGCTGCGACTGCAGTTGCTCTCCCTCTCTCCCTCCCTCTCTCTTTTTCTCTCTCGCTTACGGTACTAATACAAGTGAGAATGATCACACACACACACATAAATATATTTTTGCGAATAACTCAGCGCGTGCGATGATACCTCTCGCTTTTCCATATGTATTTATCGCGAAAAAGTAACGAGATACCGCGGCGTGCGCACACACACACACACACACACACACACACGGTGTATCTTTCTCACGCTGTGACATCTCGGTTACGCTGAAAGCTCCGACGTATTACGGAAATATAGCAACCGGGATGACTCGCGCACGTAATCTTCACGGTATACCGTCGCGCCGAATGACAGCCCGCCGTTCGCCGTTATACAGATCTTCGCGTTACAGCATCTCGTGATGTAACTTTGCGAACAGCTATCATCAGGTACCGCTCGGGCTTCTGTGCACATCCCTCCCCCCTTTTTCTCCTTTTTTATGTCGCGAAGCCCCGCTTAAAGCCGGCGTTTCGGTTTAAGGTCGGGGCTTTAAGCCTCGGTTTGTGTGTTCGCCCTGTAGGTGTGAACGTAAATAGCCGCCGTTGCCAGCAAAATAACGCATCACCGGGGTGTTCCTCTCTCTCTCTCTCTCTCTCCCCCCTCTCTCCCTCCTCTCTTTATTTACCACCATCTCTGTGTGGCGGGCGTTTACCGGCGCGAAGAGACATGCCTCTCGTTCGGCGAATAAAATCGCGCCGTCGAGCGTCGATTTATTCGCGAGGCACAACGGCGATTTATCGCGATTTAACGCGTAATCGCGACGAGCGTGCATAGCTATGTCGACGCCGGCGATTCGTCCGCTTGGTGCGCTCTCTCGTCCCTCGCGGCCTCACGAGAGGAGAGACAAAGATGAATTCGTTAGGCGGCGGATCGCGCGCGGCCTGAATTCACAATCTGCCCTCTCGTCGCGAGTCTGCGATCTCTGCTTGCGCGAGAGCAGCCGTCGCTTCTCCCTCGCGAGAGAGACACAACCGTGACCCGTTTTCGCGCGCGGCCGCACGCATTCAAATCCGATCGGCGAGCGGCCGAAAGCGCGTCGCGCGGCGGAGGACTCGTCACACACACACACACACAGAGAGAGAGAGAGAGAGAGAGAGAGAGAGAGAGAGAGAGACGAGAGCGCCAACGCGCAGTGCGAACGTGTGCTCTCGAATAAGATAACGCGCGCGCCCGCTCGCGTGGGTGGATGAAAGAGGACGGCGTGGATAAATGCGGCGGCGGTCGCCCAACAGAGAGGGAAGAAGAGGAAAAAGCGCCGGCGACGGCGGCGACGGCGGTGGCGGCGAGAGAGGGTCTTTGCCGAGCTGGATGAGAGAGGAGAGAATCGGGCTGGCGAGGAGCGAAGCGAGAGCGGGCGGGCGGGGGCGGCCGCGACGAGGAGACGGAGAGAGACGGACGGAAGGGGTGAGAGCGTGAGAGGGAGGGATGGTTGGCGTGGACCACGAAAGAGACCGGGAGGGCACCCGCGGAACGGAGGATGCAGGCAGGAGGCTATCGGCGGCCCGGGAGGGAGCGGAAGGGGACATCCCCGGGGCGCGCAGGCGCCGTGCGAGGACGAGGAAAAGCGGGTGAGAGAGCTGCTCACTACGCCCGGGACGCCTCGCGCGCGGTCCTCGCTGGAGAGCAAGCGAGAGGGAAACCGGGAGGGAAACACGCGCGGCGGGACGAAGCGAGACGAGACGAGAGAGGGAGGGAGGGAGGGAGGGGGAGAGAGAGAGTAAGAGAGAACGGCGTGGTGTTCACGACGGGGTGGGGTCGCCGAGAGGAGAGGGTGTAGAAGCGTGCGCGCGCGACGTAGCGCGGGGTGCAAAGAGAGGCGGAGGGGAAAAAGAGAGGAGGGAAAGAGAGAGAGAGAGAGAGAGAGAGAGCCCCTGGAAAAGCCGGGGAGAGAGCGCTTCGCCATCACTGTGCGCGACCGACCGAGCGACCCCCTCGCAGTGGCAGTCGACGTTTTCCGCGAGGGAAAGCTCGCTGTCGCGCGCGCGAGAGTCCAGTGTCGGACACGATCGTTGCACGCTCGGCACGTCGTTGAGAGACGAGAGGTAGAGAGCGAGAGAAGGACGGGGAGAGAGGAAGGAGGGTGTGTGAGCACGAAAGGGTAATAGAGAGAGAGAGAGAGAGAGAGAGAGAGAGAGAGGGGGAGAGAGGAGAAGGGCGGAAGGAGGTTGCAAGCGAGGGAGGGAGAGAGAAGGAGAGAGAGAGAGAGAGAGAGAGAGAGAGAGAGAGAGGCAGGCAGGCAGGCAGGCGGAGAAAGACAGATAGACGGAGAGGGAGAGAGCTGGTCCAGGAAGAGACGCGCAAGGGTGGTGACCCGTGACTCCGCAGCGCGCTGGAGGAGCCAGTCTGTTCGACACACGGCTCGTACCACTGCTCTGCGCGCCCAGTAGCGACGGTCCGCGCTCTAGTCAGCCGCGGCGCAGTAGATACGTCCCGCCGCGTTCTAGCCAGACGACGAAGGCGCGCTGCGCGCACCGCTCGTCGCTCTCCCCTGACCAGTCCCTTCGCCTCATCGCCTGGTCTCTGATGCCGTCTCGCTCGTGATAGCAACGGCATCGGCAGCAGCAACAGCAACAGCAACAGCAGCAGCAACAGCAGCAGCAGCAGCAGCAACAATTTTGTCAGTCGTGCGCGCGTGTCTCACAGATCCCGAGATCTCCCTCCCTACTTGCCCCTTTCTCTCTGTGTCTCTCTCTCTCTCTCTCTCGATCTCTGGACACGTACCTGGACCCTCTTCTCGCGGAGGGAAGCGCTCGACGAGGCGACGGCACGCGCTTCCGAGTATCGAACGAATCTCTCAAGCGCAAAATCAGGTGGGACGGTATCGCGCGAGATCGCGCTGCCTAGGCGTACGCGTGTGTCCGCGCTGTATGCAGCGAGGGGATCGCGATCGACCGTGCGTGCGTTTCTCCCTCCGAGCGACCGAGCGAGCAACCGATCGATCGAACATACCGCACGTACGTACGACGACGTACGTACCGTACGGCAGCGCGCGTGAATCCAGCAGCCGAACCCAGTGATCTCGTGACCTTGTGACACCGCCTGCGAGAGAGACAGAGAAAGAGCGAGCGAGCGAGCGAGCGAGCGAGAGAAAAAGAGAGAGAGAGAGACAACGAGAAGGGAAGGGAGAGATGCATCCGCCGAGAGACTGAGAGAGCGCCCGCCTCGGCCGTACGTAAGCCGATCGCCACCGTGTCGCGGCGCATGTCGACTCCTCCCAGCTCGCGAAGAGGGTCGGCGAGGAGGGATCGAGGCGGAGGAGTAAGTCGCGAAGAGTGCGAGAGGAACGCTCGCTCTCTCTCTGTCTCCCTCTCTGTCTCTCTCTCTCTCTGGCCGGGAGGGAACTCCGCTTCCGCGATCTCGCGAGTTCCGGCGCCGGGCTCGCTCGAGAGCCATCGCGATCGATCTCGCGCCGTCGCTCACTCGCCCGCTCGCGACGTCCCGACGCGACCGGTAAGGACGATCGAGCGCGTGTGCCGTTCCGTGATCGCCGAGGACCGATCGGAAACAGCTGATCAAAGCCCGACCTCGCTGATTCACCACTCCCGTCGATCCTCCGGGATCGTCGACGAATGTCACGACGATCTGCCGATCGTTGCAGCCGGCGGTCGGTTCGATCGTTCCTCGCGGACCGAGGACACTCCGTCGAGTCTCCGCGCGTCCCCTCCCCGTCGAGAGTGCCCGGTCTCGCGGTGGACGACGTCCAGGAGGACACGCGACAGGAGCGTCGAGCCTGATCACGAGGAGATCAGCGAGCCGCAGCGAGGGACGCACGCAGCCGTGAGCGGAGATCGTACATCGGAAAGCCGTGCGCGAGCGATCGGTCCGGACGATCGATCGATCGAACGAACGAACGAACGAACGAACGGCAGGAGGCCGCCGGGGGAGGCGGGGGGGGACTATTCCCGTCGGAGCGGCAGCAGGAGGAGAGCGCCGAACCGCCGAGCGGCTATCGGGGAAGCGTGGACGACGTCGCGCTGAGCTTCGGCTGGCAGCTGGAAGAGGGGGTTTCCTCGCGTTCGCCAGCCCCGGTGGTAGCCCCGGAGAGTCCGGCGGAAAATCGAAGACGCGTCGAAAGCATCATCATGAGCGAGGGCACGCCGAAGTCGCAGACGAAGATCGTCGTGCCCGACGGTTCGCCAGCGCGGCCGCAGGCTGGTACGCATCTCTCCCTCTCAGCGCCTCTCGCTGCTCCTCGAGCGAGAGAACTCGCTCCCGATCCTCCGCTTCTTCGATCCGCTTCGCCTTCGATGCTCCTTCCGCCTGCGCGAGCGAGCGAGCGAGCGAGCACGCGCGCGCCGCCGACGAGCGGAATTCCCCGGAATGCCCCGCTCTCGCGCGCTCCCTCGCTAGCGAAGTTCGAGAGACTCTCGGCGATCCGGCGACGGGCGACTTTCCGCGAAAATACTTGGCCGTGCGATTCGCACGCCGAGATTGAGGCCTCGGCTAAATTCTCAGCCCTCGTGCTCGCTGGAGGTCGCCCGGCGACAGTTTCGCCTTCTCTTTCGGTGGAAGCCTACGAATCCGCTTCGCCGGGAATCTCGGGGCAACCGCGCGACGAACGACACCGAGCTTTGCATGCGTGTCGTATTTGCGGCGCTGCTGTGTTTCTTTCTTTCTTTCTTTCTTTCTTTCTTTCTTTCTTGTATTACGAGTCTCCGGGAGGGAAATTGCTCGCTCTGTTGAGATTTGCTCCGGAGAATCTCACCTCGACGTAACATCAAACGCGTTCGTTTCTCGCGCGAATCGATATCTCCGACTGAGAGTAGACGCGACACTTGCTCGACGAACAAAAAAAAAACAGAAAAGTTAGGACGGAAAGGAAAGAAAGAAAGAAAGAAAGAAAGAAAGAAAGAAAGAAACGGGTGCGAGGGCGAAGGAATCGGCGAATCGGCAGATTCCGACGTCCGTGCCGCCGGACAAAACCCGTCGATTTTTCGTAAACGTCGGCAAAAATTAATGGCCGCTACTTCACACAGTGAGCATGCTCCGCGAAATATGGCCGTTGAGAGGATCATAACCGCGGGGATTAATCGCGGCTTAAAGAGGAACTTTCTCTTTTTGCCGCTCCTGCGAGTGACGAGCGCCACTCCGTCTTATTCCATCCCGCCGTTAATTGACTCAAGGTCATCCTTTTTTAGCCCGATACTAATTCAATTAAGCACAAGGCCGCGAGGTGAATCGATAGTGCACACGAGACACACACAGGCTGTGTGTGAGAGAGAGAGAGAGAGAGAGAGAGAGAGAGAGAGAGAGAGAAAGAGAGAGAGAGAGAGGGAGGTGGAGGCCGGGCGGGCGGGCGGGAGGGAGGGAGAAGTAGCGAGAGCGCGGCGCATATATACTATCGTCGAGTATCTCAGTGTGTTTTTAACACCGTCCGCTGATAGCTTCCGATAGATCCTCTAAAAGCGTAGTCCCTCCCTCGTCCCTTCGCCTCCGCCTCCGCCTCCGCCGAGCGTCGAATGTCAATTCTCGCCTCGTGGAACGTGGAAGAGAAATTAAATAGCCGAGTTTCTCGTAAATATCGAAGAGGAAGTCGTTGTCGCTCAAGTTCGTCACGTAGTGAACAGCGCTTATGTCTTCCCGCGCGTGTCTCCTCGATATTCTTCGATTATCCGAGCTCGATTGCTCGATTGGGAGAACGGACATCCGTCAGTTTGGTCAAAAGACTCTTCTCCTTCTCGAGAAAAATACACGCTGATGTTTATGTTTCGCGAGAGAGAAGAAGTCGATCACTCACGACGGGACGACTGTCGCGCGTGCTGGTTAAACCTTTATACCTTGACGGTACTTGAAAGTGCCGCTCTGCACAAACGCTCATATGTTTCTGAGTCGTTTTCTGTGTCTCACCTGTTCTGTGCATTTCTGTCGGAATTTAGTGAGCTCTCCTCGGCAAATTAATCCAGGGTACGAAGGATTAAACCATCGGATTACAATCAGCCTCTGTCAGGCTGCTGCTTAGCTCACTTCAGCCATTGCTCAGCGTTTCGTTTGCCGAGAACAATAATTTTTCTTTTTTCATTACATCTACCTTACGTTATTTTTACGCAGTCAGCCGGTAACTCGCGTTGGCGAACACTTGTCGTGTCACATCACAGACCACCCTTTCGCACGTCTTTGGATAACTTGAAGACCGCTATTATCAAACAAACTTGAGCAGCCCTCTTAGATTCTCCTACTATTTGCTGCGGTCGTCGTTTGTCTCTTAAGGAATTGTCTTCGTTCCATTTTTCACCCTCTTACTTCTCATTCCGCATATTATTATTATGTTTGTTATTTCGCGTTACCAAAGCGACACACTTGCCGCTTAAACAAATGATATCCCGTTTAACGCGTTGAAACAAGCAGAGAGAGTGAGAGAGAGAGAGAGAGAGAGAGAGAGAGAGACAGAGAGAGAGAGAGAGAGAGAGAGAGAGAGAGAGAGAGAGAGAGAGAGAGAGAGAGAGAGAGAGAGAGCACGTTCGATGTTGCGCCGTTCCGCACCCAATGGGGGTCAAACAGTCATGGAAACCGGCTCTCTTCGACGTGACTTCTCTTCGGCGTTCACCGTCCGCGAGAGAGGCATCGCGAAAACGGCGGTCGTCGGCGGCTAAACTGCACGCCGGGGGTGAGCGCGCCGCATACACGCGTAATAACGTATGTACGTGTGCATGCAAATGCACCGGGCGAGGTAGGGCGGGGTGTCCTTTGATCAGCGAAACGTGAAGCGTTGCTTCGAATGCACGGCAGCGGCGGCGGTGATCAAAGGTCAAAGTTCGTCGTCGGCCGACATCCGCGCGGCGCAAAGGTTCTCCTCGATCTCGATTTAAATGAAGTTCGTTTTTGCACGCGGCGATCTTCCGCGCGGGTCACAGCCGAGACCTTATCGCCGTCGAGCGGCGAGCTCGACGGGAGTTCCCCGGGCTCCGTTCGGGCTTGCCGATTAACTTGCAGAGTCGAGGGACGCGGCCGGGAATTCGCGGGACCGGGAAGAGTCGAACTCGTCGAACTTGGAAAATGACGTCGGCGGATTGAAAAACACGTTGGATCACGGCAATAACAATGACAACAACGATTACCTTTGTCGCGAGGTACGTGCAGTGCCACTGCGCGCAATTCGCGAGACGGGGGTGTGTCTTTCGCGGGAAGAATCCTCTTGGAGGAGTAATCGGGACTTTCAGTCTTCCAGCATTGTTGGAGTGGTCGGGATGTCGAAGGGACAAGAGCAAGAAAGCAACTGCTATTTGCCGCAAAAGAGACGAGTTATATTTTTCGTTGCGATGCGGAACAATAACGCGGAACAATAAACGCGAAGAATAAAATCGAGTTACGTAACACACACACACACACACACACGCGCGCGCGCGCGCGCGCCACACACACGCGAGTTTTGAATTTCACTCCGCGCTGCAAGCTAAAAATAACGTTACTCATCTGAAGTGAATTTATCCGCGATGTACGCTATCGAGGCGGTTCGCCTCATCGAGAGGTACGTTTTTCCGTTCTGTAGGTACGCGATTTGAATAAAAATGGACAACCGCAAAAAAAGCGCTCGGAACGCTCGGTGCACGCCGGAGACGGAGCAATTAAAAGCACGTTTGTTTACATCGCGTTCTACCGCGAGAAGGGTGCGCGCTCCGTCCGATTCCGTTCGCCGCGAGCGAATGATGACGTCGTTCCGTGCGGATTCCGCGCCGGAGAATCGCCGAGATTTTTTTCGCAAGCGTCGGATGTTCCGGGACTTTCCTCACTTGTGTCCGTATTATCTCGTGATAAGACAGATGAGAGCATTTCGAGACACGAGTTAACACGAGACAACTTGAGGAGTGTAAACCGCGATTACGCACACTTTTTTCGTCCTCTCGCACCTCGAGAGAATTTCTCGTGCACGAAGTTTCGCTGAAATTTGACATGTTCCCGATTCTAGAAAGTTCTTTTTTTTCTTCTTTTTTTTTTTTTTTTTTTTTTTTTTTACGAAAATCGTGTCGAAAAGATTAGCGTAAATTCCGGATTAGCCGCCGCGCTAAAACGGCTAACTTTCACCATTAACGAGCGGTGTATTGTTTAACAAAAAGCCTCGCTCCTCGTGATTACAATAATTGAAAACTCCGCCGGTCAATCGAGGTCGAGCGCATTTATTTCGCGCAGGGTGGTTCAAGGACACTCTGATCAGGAAACTACTTGTAACATTGAACAGAATTTCGCGTAGAGTTGGAAAATTTCGCTGAAACCGTCGGACTGAAGAGACACCCGAGTCAATTATTGATTGGTCGTGTTGCAACGTACAAACGTCGGCTTCGATGCAAGCAGCCCGCTCTCGCGCTGCTCATAGCAAATTGTAATCCCAAGTAAGCGATCAACTGATTGATTAAAACAGATATGGATGTACCCCCTCCCCCCTTTTCGATACAAATTACTCGCGCTGCCGCAGATGTCGAGCGTGTCCCGAGCGCGAGCGCGCGACCCTTTTACGGAGGAGGGGAGGGGGGTGGAAATTTTTCAGCAGCGGCTCGGTGTATATTATTTAACCCAAATTCGTACCCCACGTATGGGAAACGCTAATAATTGACGAGTCCAGCGGAGTCCGATCAATAGTACTTACATCGAAAACGTTGGCACTCGCGAGTAAGAATGCGTCAGCGCGGGCACGCATAGACGCGCAAACTGTTTCGCAGCCCCGTCGAGATTTACGCGTTTGCCCGACCATTCGCACGCCTACACACACACACACACACACACATACACACGCGCGCGCGCAATCATGATTGATCCGCCGGAGTCGCAGCCCGATGAAATTTATGCGTCGGCCTCCTCCACTTACACGGCCCGTCGCCGTAAACAATGCATCGCGCGATGCCGCGCAATGTAACGCAATCATCGAGGCGTCGCCGTAAATTCCCGACGTCACGTCGCTCGGCTCGGGAAAGCACTCGGCCGTGGCGAAGAAAACCGTCGCTTCCGCGCCGTCGAACGCCGCAACGAGCGCGAGTTCCTCGTCTCTGCGGGCGGACATTTATAAATACACTCGTCCTCCCTTCTCGAGTCGCTCAATCGACCTCCTTCGCCGGCACTTCGGTGACACTTTTTGACGGGCGGCCGACGGCGGAGGCAGAAACAGGAGCGAATAGAGACCGCTGGAAAATTCGCCGAGCGGGGGGAACCGTCGCGAGCCGCGAGCTCTCGAAAGTTTGAAATTTTATCGCCGAGCCGGCTTCCAGCTTCCGCTTGCGAGAGTCGCTGCGTCTCCGAGAGGGAAATCGCCCGCTCGTTCGTTGCTTCACACCCGGACAACGCGACGTGGAGGCTCGGTCGCCGTTCGGTGGTCCTGATCGAAATCCGCAAAGAGATTCCGCGAGCTGCCGGCTGCAAGGCTGCAGCTTTCGCCTCCTCGAGCCCGCGACTCCTCTTTTCGTCACTGGGGGGTGAGCGGTGGCCACGGAGAATGCTGAGTCGTCGTGGCCACGGGGAGCGCATCCCGGTGACACGCGCGCTCGCCTGCAGCTCGGATGCTGCGGCGGCGGTCGGCGTTGGTGCGGTCATGCATCGGAAAATTATGTCGGCATAGCGTAGCCGCGCTGAGACGGGCGGGGTTGCGCTTCCGCGCGAAATTCACGCTCCGCTCGCTCGCTCGTAATTGCCGATTATTTAAAGAACCTCCGCGAAGAGGGTCGATTTTTCGCCCGTTTTTCGGTCCTCGACTTTGGAATCGTATTTTATGCCAAAAGGTAGTTCATGACATTAATTACAGTTTTACGTTGAGCATACGATTGGTTTCCACGATGTAGAGGGTCAAAGTGGTCACTACCTGCTAAGAAAGTATGACACTGATAGCGCTTTATCGCACGAATTTTTGCAAAATTCGCCATCTATGGGTGTTCTTTGAGTTGCTGATTATGAATCTGATGTCAGATTTCAAAAATTCAAGATGGCAGGTGGCAACATGGCGGACACACGTAGTGAAACAATCATTTACTTTTGTTGGAACTGTTGTGTTGTCGTTTTTTTTTTTTTTCCTTGGCTAGCTGATTGCGAATTTTCTATTAGGTTTTCGAAAGTAATTTTTTCAACGACAATTTTTGAGCGGAAAAAGTTTTTTTTTATTGTTTTTTCATAAAAAGGATATCAAATTCAAATTGATACGTTACATGACGCATAAAGGATAACGCGATAGCTTTATTCGTTATATTTAGAAGCTTATCTTGCCTTCATTGGCTGGATAACTTTTTTATCTTGCCTTCACTGACTGGATAACATTTTTATCTTGCCTTCATTGGCTGGATAACTTTTTCATCTTGTCTACACTGAAGGTAAATGTAATCTAAATGTAAATCTGGTGCAACAGTTCTAACAAAAGTAAATAATTGTTTCACTATTTGTGTCCGCTATATTACATCCGCCATCTTGAATTTTTTGAATCTGACATCGAATTCGTAATAAGCAACTCAAAGAACCCATAGATACTGAATTTCGCAAAAATTCGTGCGATAAAATGTTATTAATGTCAAACTTCCTTAGCAGGTAGTGACCACTTTGACCCTCTATATCTCGGAAACCAATCGTACGCTCAATGTAAAACTTTCTTGCGATCAATGTCTTATCGTGAGCTATCATTTCGCATAAAATTTAATTTAAAAATCGAGCACCGAAAAACGGCCACTTTTTGCGGAGGTTCTTTCATCGGATCCCTCGCCAAAGCTCGTCTCATCCGACCGACCGACCGAAGGTGGAAAGTTTGAAAGTTCGTTGAGGGATCGAGACGAAAATTCTCGGGCGCGTTTGTTCGTGCGGAATTGTCGGGAATCGAAGCGACTCCGCGCGACGGGAGTGGAGAATCGGAACGCGCCAGCCGCGGTCTTTTCTCTCCGTGTCCGTCTAAACGAACCGAGTCTGTTTTGCACAATTGCATGAAATAAAATCCGGTTGGACCGCGCGGGGAGTGTTTTCCGAGTGATGAAGCGTGCCAACGAACGCGCCGCGACAGATCCGCCGCCGTCACGCAACAAATCTCCGGCGAAGGCGTTGGAATTATTTCAGCTGCAATTTCCTAGGGAATGTCGCAGCTGAAGGAATATACGGCTTGCTGGCGAGTGTGCGCTAACGCGAAAGACATCGTCTCACGATGCCAGAGCGACGACGTTCGTCGCCGCAAAATAACGTCTTTCATTATTTCATTATCGGTGTATTATCAGTCACGCGCGACCGGTGTAATTGCAACCGGTCATCCGACTCGGATACGGCGATATCATAAGCTAGTTGCGCGCCGCGTCTTACTTACGCGAGGCGTGCCGCGCCCGACACGTGTTAAAATGTGCTACACGTGTGCGAATACACACACACACACACACACACACACATACACACAGACATACACATACAGAGATACACACGTGCCGACGGACGTAAATCAATCGGCTCGCGGCGGTGGCCAATAATCGCCAGCCGCCGCCCACTCGATAAAGTACAGTATCGCGCAGTAATTGCCATAAGTTTGAAATATGAAATTCAATTCGGCTGCCGCCACCGCCGCCGCCACCGTTGCCGAAACGCGCGCACGGCTGTTTAGCTTTATTTACGAGCCACCGGTGTAGAAATGGGATTTATGAAAGTGATGCTCGAGAGAGTAGAATTCGGCACGTCGGATAAGATTCTCTCTCTCTCTCTCTCTCTCTCTCTCTCTCTCTCTCCTTCTCTCTCCTTCTCTCTCCTTCTCTCTTCATTTTCGGGCGATTTCAAAAATAGAATTATCTGTAAGAAAGATTTCTCACGTACACAAACTTTTCGCCTGCGTGTGTGGCCAAACAGTTAATAAGTTCTCCTCAATTTGGAGATCTTTAATCTTTGATCTTTGGAGCTTTGGATCTTGGAGCCTTTGAGCGCGCCTTGCACCTGGGGACTCTGGGCCATTACCGCTTGAGAATCCCTTTGTCTCTCAACTCAGAGCTCATGATCTTTCAGTCTTTTCGTGTCGTTAAATTTTGATCGAACGTGTCGACGCGATGTTTTTTTTAATTCGCTCCTACTTTTTCTCTGGAATAACGTGAGAACACGCACGTGTTTCCGTGCGTATACACATACACACACACACACACACACACACACATACACACACACACCTATATATATATACGCGCGCACGAGTGTAAATCCTCGAAGCATAACCACGATCGCGTCGATTTATTCAGTCGGCCAATTCCACGGGAGGGAATTTTCACGCTTTATCGAGGTCCGCGCGCGGACAGAGGCGAAACAAATCGGCGAGAGGGTTAATTGCGCTCTCGGAATATTTAACGAATGCAATCATGTCGATTGCGCGAGGCTCGAGTGACCACCGGAGGGACGTTAGAAGATATCGGCCTTAATTAACGTCTCCAGTTACGATGCTCGACGTTCATTAGCCTGATTTTCCCGATCCTTGTTTGGCTTATTAAGGCATCCGCCACGACCGAACGGATCTTGCGCATTGACGCGTGCGTAATTATATGTCAGTTCGATCCTAGGTAATGGCCGTTAAGCCTCGCGCAGCGGGCAGTCTCGCGAGTAATTTCCCTCGCGAGGATTCATATAAATAAATTCGAGGCTTCTCAAAGATATCGAGCTGTATTGCGCAACACACACATACGCACACAGCCGGCGTGCATGCAAGGATCAGAGAAACAAGATGGGTTTTAGTGAATTTCGCGAAAGCAAAACTCGCAGGAGGAATCGCATTAGCGCCGAATGCGACCGGTAAACCGCGCGATTCTCGCAGCAGTGTCTTCGCTTCGCGCAAAATGCAGCCGGACGGAGCTACCATGGGGGAGGAGGGGAGGGAGATAAACGCCGCGATGTTTTCACGGAAACACGATAACGTCGATCCCGCGGCTCGCGGTACCCCCGAGACGAAAGACCAAGCGTATTATTTCACAAAGGAGACCCGCGCTATCTCGCACGGTGATCCGTAAACCGATCCTTCCTCATCCCGACACCGTCGCATCCGAACCGTTAATTTTCGCGCAGTTTCCCGATTTCGCGCCGCGGAATCCGAAAGATCGCGAGTGCTCGAAGCAGATTGCGTTGTCGCACGCGAGAGTGAAAGTTGAGTGAGGGGAGGTTAAATCGAAAGGAGATATAAACAACAGCGTTTATCAACACGTTGACATTGTTACTTGACATTATATTGATATTTAGTACACGGCAATATAGATATATAGAGAAAATGTTGGGCTGAGTGAGACAATTTTCCGGTGAAGTACGGAGCGATTCGGGAATTCCCATCAAAGTCGTGAGAATTCAGCTTGGATCATTGAGATTTTTGGCTAACCTGACAATTCCGGCCGGAATTTCGGTCGGAATTTCTGAATCGTTCGCATTTCACCGGGAAACAGGTCTATCCAGCTGAAACATTTTTCTCTGCACGGCGATGATATCCGAAGCGCTAGTCCACGTAGGAAACGTACAACGGAACGTGTTATCGAAATCGCGGCGAAAGTCCGATACTCACGGCGCATCTCACGGGAATCTCGTTGAAAGAATCCCGCTCGTCTCGTCACGGCGAATTTACGAGCGCCTGTAAATCGTAACGACGAGATACGACAAATTAGATAGCCGATAGCGAGCCAGTAAAACGAGTTAACGAACGTCGCGAATTGCGCTTACTCACCGCAATATCCTCGCAAGCCGGTCTGGAATCAGCCGGAGGATCGACCAGTGTCGAAATCGCACTCCCGCGGATCCTGGACGGTCCAAGTCCGGTTCTCGCGAGTTCCCGTCGCGATATTACGCAATTCGAAAACGCGTCCGTCGTTTGGCAAGTTTACGCTGCGCTCGCAACGAGTCCCCGAGTAGAACAATTAATAGGGCTCTAGTAAGGACCTGATTATTTTTCTTTAACATTAACCGGGCCCTACTAGGGATTGGAAGACAAGGGCCCTACAAGATGTGTAACAAATGGTTTAACGGATCCTTATAAGGCGATATCATAAGGACCTCAATCATAAGACAAGCCCGACTAGAAACTTATTCCATGGTCCTGATTAGGTTAACCTCATTTGGACATCAGGTCGCAGTAAGGTAATACCTAGTAAGTCATGTAACGTAGCGTGGATATCAGGACCTTAGTAAGGATTCATAGTCAGGTTCTTATTGAGTTACCTTATGGAATTCTTATTACGTTTTTTTTTTCAAATTATGGCTCCTGATTGCTCGCCACGGCTATACTGGATGATGACATTAGAAATAAGAAATGACACTTGCATGAAATAATATTTTAGATCGCTTGAGCATACCTGTAAAATGTTTCGGAAAAGAAACATAAAATGAATATCACAAGATCATAAAGTATCACAAGGTGACAAAACATAAAGTAGTGTTGAAGAGTAAAGTTGTGTGTCTACAGCATTTTACAAATATATTCAAGTGATCTGAAGAGTTTTTTCAATGCAAACATCTATATATTTGGCAATGACACCCAAAAACTGTTTTGTTAAAACTTGATAATGCAAATCATATTAGGTACAATGAATAAGATCCCGACAAGGGCCTGATCAACTGAACCAAATTATATCATACACTAAAGTTGGTACATTAAGATCCTAATGCGGACCCAATCATTATAACCTTATGAAGGTCTTCCTTACTCATTTGTCGTTAGGACATTATAAGGACTGACTTACTTAGGATTACCTTTCGTTCACCCTATTAGGTCCTTATCAATGTTAGGTGAACCTAATCAAAATTTCTAGTCGGGATATTAATAGTGCCTTATAAGGAAATATTTTTATTACTGCTTGAGTAAAAATATCCGTTCCCCTTATTAGAGCATCCTACTTTCAGCCTTATCGAGACCTTACGCTTCATGGGAACGGCCCTAACAATTTTTTGCTCGGGTCGTTTGCTACTCTCGCGCGACCCGTTACATCGCGCGCATTGTTATTTCGTTATCAAGTATCGCGGCGGGCCACGTGAGAAAGGAAGACTCCCTCGCCCCGGCGAGTTTTATACGATACAAGCCTATAAATCGCAACGGCGCGGCGCGAGCCATTGCGGGCGAGAAGCCTGATATTGACAATTCCCGGGGAGTTACGGCTCTCGGATCTTACGATCGCCATTTGCTCGCGCAGTCTGCGGTTGTTACAGCCTCGTCAGTAAGATATTGCGATTATCATTATGCCCGGCCGTAGGGGGCAAGGGGGCGAGTCGTTACAATTACGAGCACGGCGAGGAGGGGGGCGTCGCATTCCACGGCGGCGGCCGGTTGACCAGTAAATTCTTACTTTGTTTGTCCTCGATTATGCCTCCGATCGATCTCGGAATAATCCGGACGCTTAATTCGCCAATTATCCTCGCGCGCGCGCGCGGCCACGTTGGCAGCGTGATGCATCGAGCGCTGTAAATGACGCCCGATCGCGATTATCCGCTCGCGTCTAATGCGTCATAGAGGGCGTGTTATAGAGCGGTCGGGCGGTCGGCAAATTGGAGCGAACGATCGCGCCAAGGAAAGGGTCGGGAATGTCGGGAAACGCGCAAGGCGCGGTGTGGCCGTCGTTTGACGCCAGCGGCCGCAAGATGTCGGGAAATTTGTAGAAGCCGGCTAAAAAGTCGCAAATACAATCCCGCCGGGATATTGCGATCGTCTGGTCGCGCAGCCGGGCGTATTAGTGTCCGCTGATTTGAACGCACGGCGAGAGAGTGTGCTCAAACGTGCAGATTGTGCAGGTTTGTTCTCCTCGTCGGCCGAACTGGGTCACACCTCTCGTCTCTTCAGAGCGAAGTAAATGTGTAACTTGGCGTGTCGGAAGCAGAAGCGACAAAGTTCCAGGGTAGTTCGACTGAAGAGAACGGACTTATCGATACGTCTGTGTGTACATCGCAATGGCTTTTCCGCGCGGAGACCACGCGGGCAAATCGAGACTGTAACATCAACATATAGGTCAGTATAACGGGGGGTTGCCTGTCCTTATCCGCGTGATAATGCAGAGGTCGCCGGAGAAGGCACTCGTTGACTTTTCGTTGATAATGATGTTTGCCCTCAGTTACGACGAGTGCAACTATACCTTTCTTAGTCTTACACACTATATTCCATCCATGTTTCTACAAAAGATCACTCGTGATCGATGACAACTGTCAAGCCTTACTTTCGATAAAAGAAGCGTCAAGATAACAAGGCTATGATGATGTGCCGAAAATGTGCCGCTTGATAATTGTCGTCGATTAAGTTGCGATCAATATATTGATGCTGCGTCTTTCTGGTCGATTCGTACTTTTACAGAAGCGGTCTTTTGTAGAAATATGGATGAAATATGGTATACACAGGCTTCTAAATATTTCTATACCGTTCTTTCTAATCTCCGACTCCTACCGAACTTTTCAACACTGGAAAGAAATTAAGAAATTATGTGGAGCAAGGAAGTATGTTGTATTATTTATCTCCTTTTACTATTACTCTTATTTACTCGGCTTAAATCCGTCATGTTTATTTCTCATTTTTTAAACTCACTTTTTTAATTCAACGAGGCCCGAATCCTGTCGATAAACGGCCGATAAACTGTCATAATGATCACGGTGCAAAGTTAGTTGCACTCGTCACAACTGAGAGAGAGAGAGAGAGAGAGAGCACCGCAACTATCATCATCAACAAAGTCGAGTGACTTTTTCGGCAACTTCTGCATTGTCGCCCGAATAGGAGTAAGGACAACCCGTCGTACTGACCTATATATTGACGTTACACCCTGTACGCGGAAACGGAATCGGTTGGCTTCCCTCTCCGCGCCGTGTGCTCCTCCCTTCCGGCCGCGACCGGTGCAATTTTCCAGCGGGGAGGAAGAGCGATGTATCCGCTAACAAGCGAAGGGGTCAACAGTCAAAAGGGAATCATTGATGAAGAATAAAAAGCGGGGTACAGTTATCCACCCCGGGCTGAGAAAGGCATTTCGATCTATCTATCGTATATCTCGGTGTCGTGACTTCGCGGGAGAGAAATTGCCCCAGTTGTCGCATTTCCCGGGGCAACGCGTGTCCGGTACGCTTACCGTCGCGTGGACACCCGAGGGTGAACTTCGTTACGCGAGTATCGAAGAGCCGCCGAGGGAGTCTCGGATGAAACTTGCGCGAGATCGCGGCCGCGTCAAAAATTCTCCCCCCTCGCCCGTCCTCTCCGCCGCCACTTTTGCGCTTTGAAAGCTTCTATCTGGCGGCATGTCCTACGGCGGAAAGCTGCGGGAAATATCACCGAAAGAGAACTGTATTTTTCCTGACACGACTATCGTGTCGCGACCTTCCCTCGTGGCGTCGCAGCTGCGTCTCGCGGTGGCGTCGAAGAAATTCAGTTCTATCGGGGACACGTGTATTTATTCGCGATACGTTTCTACTTCTGTCGCGTTCGTTCGCGGAAAAGCGACGTCCTCGCCTCTTTTCTCTCTTTCGCACATGCGCGCTCTCTGTCTCTCTATTTCTCTCTTGCTCTCTTTCTCTCTGCCGCGTCCATTCATCTGTCGCTCTCGCTTTGATCGAAGCGCGTCGGAAGATTCCTCAACGATCACGTCCGCAGCACGGGCGAACTTGTTTTTTATCAAACACGAATAAGCCGTGTTTTTTCTCGCTTCCTGATGCGGCTCGCTCGTGTTAATTGGAAATTAATACAGCTAAGCGCCAAACGCGCGGAGTTCTCCTTCGGCGGATAAAGTCCAGCCTTTATTCCCTTTATTCCCAAGCTCTCGGCGGAACGTCGAAGGCGGAAATAATGCGATTCTCGAACATTACACGTGTATAATTGTACGAGCACACACACACACACACACACACACACACACACTGCGATGATCCCGTTCGCTTTGCACGCCCGCCGCGAGCGACGACTCTCGAGCATTATCGCAGCCGCGTCGAGTGTATTATTCTCTCGCAGAGAAGCTGCTCTCTCGGCGTTGGCTTTTCAAACGCCGCCACTCGATCCCGACGCGCATCGACAAACGATACCAAACCGGTGTTACGTCACGCGGAACCGCCGCATCGGGAGTTCACCTGAGCCCCGAGAAGATTCCCAATGTTCCAATTCTCAAACGACGGCGAGGAGAAACGGGGCTGGAGCGAACACGAAGCGCAAGGCCATCGGGAATTGAATCATCGAAGAGAAAATACAGGGAAGAGAGAGACAGACAGAGAGAGAGAGAGAGAGAGAGAGAGAGAGAGAGAGAGAGAGAGAGAGAGAAGGATAAAAGTCGGTCGTTAGAAACAGGTTTATTCGGCCGGCCGCGGCTTCTCATGTTTTCCGCTCGCGCGAATTTTGCGCTCTTTCACAGAGAAACGGAATTCAGCCCGCGTCCGAACCTCCCTCTCGATCACGTTCCTCTCGCGGGACGTCTCGCTCGAGGTGGTCGGGTTAAGACGTGCGCACATGTGTGTGTGTGTATTTGATGAGGGAGAGAGAAAACGGCGGGGGAAAGAGGGGCAAAGTTTGACAAAACCGCATTCGGCCGCATCGTACCGCAAGCCGCCGTGGCGCGGGATTCGCGAGCGAAATGCGGCCTCCGCTGGCGCGGTAAAGAAGCATCAGGAGCGAGGGAGGATCGAGGACGACAAGGCGCTCTCTCTCTCTCTCTCTCTCTTGTCGGCCTGGAATTGCCCCTCGAGGCACCGGGATGAAGAGGTGGACGTAACGGCGGCGGTGGACGCCAGCCGGGAAGCATCCGACGATAATCGAGACACACGTCCTTCCCCCGTCCCCTCCGACGCGGTCTTATCCGTGTATTATCTCGCTCGGGCCGCCGCCGAGCGCTCGCTTTTCCGCCATTTCTGCGCTTTTCCATCACAGTTACAGCGCCGGCCAGCAATCGTGCGGAATCAAGCGCGCGGCGGTGCTTGAGATCTCGGATTAGCCCGGCGACGGGAGGCTCTCCTTTCTCCTCCTCCTTCCTCCTTGAGCACCGGGATTGTCGCGGCCGTTGCGGAAAAGTCACAGTCGACGCGCAGAGCGACCGTGCAGAAGGACGCCTGTCGGCCGCTCAGATTTCTGCGCTCTCGAGAGCGACGTCACATGACGTCGATGACTGAACAGCGATCCTCGGGTTTTTAGTCGGGCGAATTCGGGATTCGGCTCGTTGGGAACAAGTTTCACCTCCGATTCCGCGTCTGAGTGTGTTTGTTTATGTAACGTAAAAGTTAAACTTCACAGTTCGCAGCACGCGCAAATCTTGCACGGAGGAAGATCGCGCCTCGACATCCGCCGCTGAAGAAACGGTCGTTGACGAGCGCGTCGCGGCGAAAAATTCCCCTGCAAATTCGCTTGCCACGAGCGAATGGCAAGCTCGAGGCGGCCGCTTTGCGGCGACGATCCTAAATGCTCCGGCTGAAAATTATCTGCGTTGCACGTCTCGAAAGCGGATTACGAGCGAAATTTGCGGCTCCGATATGTCACACTGAAGCTCTTCAAATAGGCACTGGGGCGCGGGGGAGAATGTCCTCTCTCTCTCTCTCTCTCTCTCTCTCTGTCTTGTAACTATCGAGCGAGGGTGAGCGCCTGCTCATCGATGATATATAAGAACCTTGCATAATCCGCTTCGGCACTGCCTCGCCTCCTTTGCGATCGCTCTCCAGCGGCTTCTTCATCCCCGCGCGATTGTCCAATCCGGGTTTTCGCGTCGACGACGTGGACATTGCCGTCGCGTAAGCGCGCACAAGGTTGCGGTGCTTTTTTTTCTTACCCACACGCGAACGTGCAGTTTCGAAAGACCGCTGTACTTTTAAGTGTTGTAATATGTTAACATTGCCACAGAGACAATGAGAAAGCTGCTGAGAGAAAGGGAGAATGAAAGATGCTGAAATGCGAGTGAGAGATCGCTCGAATTCGAGTGACTCGACTGTCAGGCTGCTTTCCGAGTCAAATTTCACTCCGAGACGCTCAGAGAATGCTCTCTAAATTTCTTGGAGTGGGATCTTCACTAATTGCGATGAAAAAGGGTGAAGAAAGAACGTTTGCTCGTACACACGAGGACGAGTCTCTCGGCGCCGACGGCTCGTAACTCGCGGATTCGCCGCGTCGCGGAGGGGAGTCAAGCGCGAATCAATGAAACAAGTATGTGGGAAATCCGCTATTTAGATATCGCCGCGGCCTGTCTCAGTCAGATAAGAAAGATCTCCCTGTCGAGCGCGTCTCTCGCTGCGCAGGAGCGAGAGAGGATCGGGATTCCCCCGAGAAAGAGACGAATGAGTCGAGAGGCGGGAAGCTCTCGTCGCGAGAGCGGGCTCGGCTGAATGCGCGTTGATAAAAATTCTGTCAGGTCGATTAACGATCGCACGTGCCGGTTGGATCGCTGCCATTTGTATCGGGCCGCGTTATATCGAAAGCCTCGGTCCTCTAACGGCGTCGTAACGTCGTTAGACGGTCCCCGCCAATCACCACCGATCACCCGGCCTTTCCCGTCGCGCATGAAATACGCGGCGGAGAAGCGGCGGATGCTGCGGAAAAGACAGAAGAAGATCGAAGAGGGAACCTCGTGACGGCGGAATAACGAGCGAGGGATGTGTGCGAAAATTTGCCCCTCCGTCCTTTCACCCGCCCCTTCCCCCTCTAATCGATGTCAGACGGTCGTAAAAAAAGAATATTCATAAAATCCAGAAATACGACAGCGAATAATATCGAATAACGCCGCACTCGGCTCCGAAGTGATTCCGACATTTCCTTCCCCCCTCCTCTCCCCCCCTGCCCCCAGGGCTCTTGGGAGATTTTGCAGAAATTTTCGGGAGAACTGTTTTCAAAGCGAAGCCAGTGCGCGAGAAGTCATCGCTGAGAAGTGATCGCAGATTCGCTAAAACTCTGATCGTATTTATTAACCGAGGACGTCGGACGTTCCAATCAGGTTTGCTCGCGCTCGTCGTTCGGCGACCGTCGCTTTTAACAATTAGTGCTCAACGATCGTAAAAGTAGTCGCAGCTCGTCGTACTAGTGAGCCGGCCGGCCGACTGACGGTCGTAAATATTACGACTGTCGTGAGGTATCTCGAGAGAGCGCCTCGAGTATCTTGGCCTCTCTTTAATTAGGTCGACCGACCTTGCGGATTTTCGCCGCGGCGGCGGTGCACGCTTCTCCCCGCTGCTTTTTGTCGTTCGCGAAGGGCTTCGCGAGGGGAAGGGAAGTCCCGCGTGTTTATTAATTATCCCATATTTACGAATCCGGAGCCGCGCGTGCTAATCGCGACGACGGTGCACGTGTCGGCCGAATTGTGAGGACGGCAGAATTTCGGCTCGAGCACGGAGCGCTCGACAGCCGGAGTGTCGATGGATAATTAAATCTTTGCGCAAAGAGAAAGCTGAAGTTTCACGGGAGAGAACGATTTCCGAGGGAAAATTTTTGAGGCCGGGCTTTTCCGGCGGCCCCGCCCCCATGTTGTGACTTCTCTCCGCCTCTTCGCCTCACCTGCGTACGTAAATATGCGGGTACGATTTTAATCATAGACGCTTCTCTTTTTCCTGTTTCAGGCGATGGAGGCGGCGCCGGCGGAGATGGCGAACCTATCGTCGGCGGCACCAATTCCGAGAAGAAGTCTGGATATGAGACCAATCTGTATCTCTACAGTGTAAGTGGAAGAAAAGTTTGAGCACACTACTGACCGAGTAGTCGGAAGCTTCGAGCCGCGACCGAGAATCGCAATTTATTTATTTCTCTGTTTATTCATCGTGAATTTTGAAGGGGAGTCGTCCCTTTGGCGCAACGCGCTGTGTGTGGAATTTTACAATAATAATGATATTGCAATTACAAAGAACTAGAAAGAAAAAAAAACGCTTTTGATGTGAAGAAAAATATAAAAATAAAATAAAGTACAAATGTCGCAATGCCGAGGGGGGGAGGACGGGGGGATCATGAGAGAAGAGAAAGGAGAGATTGTATCACGCGGAGTTACTTCGCGAAAAAGTTGAACTCGTGAGGGTTTGACAGATGCGCGGGAAGATGCGATGGCAATTGGAGGAGGAAGACAAGTCGTTTTTGCGCGTTATATGTCTCCTTGGGGGGGAGGGGGCAAAAATGAAAAGGAAATCATCACAGAGACAGCGAAGTTGCACAAAAGTCGGACACTCGTTGCGAAATGCGCACGACGTCGCAGGTGTGACAGATACGCGAGGAAAAGAAGAGAGGGGAGCGCAGAGGGATCCAACCGTGAAATGGGCGAGTCGTGAAGGAAGGAAGGAAGGAAGAGAGCGAGAAGGAGAAATTGTCGCGCGGAGTTTCCGTGGAAATCAGACTCGCGCTGGGAAAACACTCGCGAGGTCGCGCGGTTTGATCGGTGTGCGGGGAGAGATCGCGATAAAGAAAGATCAGGGAGGAGGGAGAGAAGATGAGTGTACAATCGTCAAATGAACTCGTCCCGTGAATTATCATCGCGTGTCTCGGGAGCAGAGAGAGAGAGAGAGAGAGAGAGAGAGGAAAAAGAGGGGAGTTATCGCGCGCGGAGTTTCGCGAAAATCGGACTCCGTAAAATCGCACCGCGAGTAAAATGCCCGCGAGGTCGCGCGGGGAAACGCGAGAATGAGGGAGGATGAGGAAAGAGGGAGGATGCTCGCGTAGCCGTGAAATAGACGAGTCGCCTCGCGCGATATCCCGCACGAATCATAAAACTTGCAGGTAGAGACGATAACCGCGGGGCTAAGAATTCTCTTCCATTTACCTTTGCCTTCGGAACGAAGCGGTTTAAGCCGCGCTCGCGCGTACGCTCCCACTCTCTCTTGTCCTCGTTCCTCCTTGGCGTTTTAACGAAGGACTCGACCATTTTCCCCGGCCATATAAGAGAGCGAGAGAACCCTCCGAGAACTTCCGCACCGGCCCAGTTTCCTTATCTGCCGCTTCTCTCCCGGCTCCCCCGCTTCAAAACTGCGAGCCATTATCGAGCCACGAATCTCGCGAGTATTGTGCGCCGTTCCGCCGTCGAATTATCGAATCCGATAATTCGCTGCGCGATGAGAGGGGCGACTTTAACCCGCTCCCGCCGCCACCGCCGCCGCCGTCGTCTTCGTCGTATTTCTCGTTCGAGCGCGACGAGGGTGTAAAACCGTGCGGGCGCACGATGCGAAACGAGAACTCGGCTTGTACGAGCGGAAAAGCTTCCGTGGGAGATTTCCATTCCGGTCAAATATCCTCGTCGATTACCTCACGAGTGACGAGTTTTAATACGCGGTTAAATACTCAGACGAGTGCTTTCTTTTTCTTTTTTCTCTCTTTTTTCTTCGGTCGCCGCAGCAGCGATGCCGTTTCTCGCCACCGAGTTTCCCTCGGTTTGGTTTCCATCCTGTCACGCGAAGCGAGCCATTACTTCTCTCCACGTACGGCTCTCCGCACGTGAGAAAAAAACCCGGTTCGCGCGGTTAATTTTCCTTTGCCTGCGCGGCAAGCAAAAAGTCAATTTATAACAGCAAAAAAGCCCCGTAGGGAATTTGCATTTAGCCCAATTACCCCGTGACGAGTTTTAATGCGATTAAATATCTGGACGAAAGTTCTCGGTCAACGCGACAACAGACTATTGTTTCTCGTCACCGAGCTCTCGTTCGGTCTCCGTCCTGTTACACGAACGGAGGCATTTCTTCCCCACGTACGCGTTTTCCACGTACGTGAAAAAAAAGGGACTCGGTTCGCGTAGCTAATTTTCCACTGCCTACGGGCCAGACCGGAGAAATCCTCGCGGTAGAAAATGAAAGATTCCTGTGGGAGGTTCTTACTTGGTTACCGCTCTCTATTCATTTGCTGGCAATATGTGCTTGGAATATTTCGAAGCAGCGGATAAGAGACACCGAACGAGTTAGAACAGCACGCGAAAAGTAGATTAGCACATAAGCGCACTTGAGGCGCGCGCTTTCCGCGCAATTTCCCGAAGGAAATCGCCGTATGGATCGGCGGATCGGATCTTCGGCTCTCTCTCTCTCTCTCTCTCTCTCTCTCTTCCTTTCTCTCTCTCTCTCTCTCTCTCTCTCTTGCGTTCTCTTTTCGCGAGCGCCTGCGAATGCAAATAATCCGTCCGAATCCGGTGCACGTCCAAGACGCGAGCAGCGTGCAATAAACGTCGTTCCGCGACCGGGCTAAGGAGCGTGTAGTCGTCGCGAAATTAGACAGCCCGGTAATATCCTTGTAACGAGGTTGCGGCGGGAAGTTCGCGCGACAAAGAGCCCAACAATCTCCATAAAGCGTTCCCGAGGCCCAAGTTACGCGCGCGCGCGCGCGACACTTTTCCGCGAAAGTTTGTCAATAAAATTGCAAATGAGGCCACGGCATGTCCCTTCCGGTGTAATAAGGCGTCGTGTACAGGGGAAAAATATCAGGGCCGGCAATCTCCGTCGCCAAGGACCAGCGCGAGAGCGCGCGTCAGTGATGAAGCTCGACGACTGATCGGCCGAGGCGCCGATTCTGCCAATTGTCTGTCGGATCTTTTCGCATAATTCGCGAACACTTGCGCGCGGTGTATCAAGATCCGCTTGTTTTTCGAAGAACTTTCCAAGTAACGCACATTAGCAGCGGTAAGACAGGGCGAAAGAAAGTGTACTCGCTTCGCTTGGACTTAATGCGCTAATCCAGAAGTTCCTCGCGGACGAGCAGACTTAATATCGCAGCTTTCTCTCCGTGCAAATTCCGTTTCAATTTCAGCGTGTCTTTTAATAGCAGTAGAGATATATCGCCGGCACAGCCGCTTATCTCGCTGAGAAACATTAAACTTTGCCAAGGGACGTACATATATACGGTGCATATTTTCATGATAGACCTCGGTTCTTTTAAAATATAAATAGCACACACACGCATTATGTAGAGTGCAAATAACGTCCCTTCGTTTCAATGAAGTGCAAAAGACGATAAATCCGGAATCGGAATGTCGATGCGATCCCCGCTTGCCAAATTCAAGGCGTAGTTTTTCGCCATGCATAAAATTCCCTCGTGCGAGTTTTCTCGGTCGAGCCTCGGGAATTATTCTCTCGAGAATCGGCATTCGCCTTTTATAAGATATCGTCGCGAGAGCGACGAGTGCGGCAGCTCAATGTGCGGAACGCACGTCGATCACACATGCGCCGCGTGGTCGGTGGGCCGATGGAGGTGACATCGAATATAAATCCTCGCAGGAGGAGATGGAGGACCGGCCGCGGATCTCGACGTTGCTCAACAGCCTGGCTAATTACAGCAACACCATCCCCGCCGCGACCGACCCGGACACTAAACCGGCCCCGGCCGCGGGGGGTGGAGCGCGAATGGGTACTCTCATAGGTGTCTACTTGCCGTGCATCCAGAACATCTTCGGTGTGATCCTCTTTATCCGGCTGACATGGGTAGTCGGCACCGCCGGCGCCATTCAGGGCTTCTTCATCGTACTCTGCTGCTGTTGCGTCGTAAGTACTCGTCCGCGTGGTCCGACCGAGCCCGAGCGTCGTTATGTCCCCGCGTGTTTTTACAACGGACGCAAATACACGAAGAGCACACGCGGGAGTCTGGAAACGCGCGCGCGGAAACTGTCAAAGACACCGAAGCCGAAGAGAAATATTCAAGCGCGCCGACATCGTGGACCGCGCGCATCATCCGTCACGTTTTCCTCGAGATTGAGAACGTGAAAAGTCACTCGTTGATTTTATTGATGATATGACATTTGCAGTGCTCCCAGTTGTGTGTAAATAACTTTGCACCGTGGTCATTATGACAGCTTATCGACCGTTTGTCGACAGGAGTCGAGCCTCATTGAATTAAAGAAGAAAAAGTTGAAAAAAGTGAAGCTGATAACAGATAAATATTGCAGAATTAAGCGGAATAAATAAGAGTAATGGTTAAAGAGATAAATAATACAGCATATTTTGTGGTTTCGCCTAATTTCTTAATTGCTTTCTCACGTTGGAAAGTTCGATAGAAATTGGAGATTAGAAAGAACGATACGAGAGGAAATATTTGAGAGTCTTATATACTATATTTCATCCATGTTTCTACGAAAGATCGCTTCTGCAAAATCGTATGAATCGCAGTATAAATTTACGCGGTCGATAAATTGTCGTAACGATCACGGGTGCGAAGTTAGTTGCATTTGTCGTAACTGCAAAGAGCATTGCAAATATCATTATCAACGAAATCGACGAGTGACTTTTTCGGCGATCTCTGCATTATCGTCCGAATAGGGGCAGGCAACCCGTCATACTGACCTGCATGTTGATGTCACACCCTTATAGCCGAAATAATGAAACGTCATCTTAAGACTTCTGCGCGTACAATTAAAAATCGCTGAAATGGCCATCACTGAAAAAATTAATGAACATACACCGGTGATGTTCTCCATGTGGTGTTCACTCCAAACGTTATCCTTCATGAAGAGATACGAGAGGCACAATATCTGTGCACGAAAAAATACTGTTGCGCCGGTGGAATCGGTCGAGCGTAATGCGCGCGTAAATCCTCTTCACTCAATAGCGATGTTGCCGAAACCCGAATACTCGAGTTATTAAAACAATGTGTGATGCGTCAATTTGAATAACATTGCTATCGAGTCCGGAGGGATCGACTGTGCGTTTCGCTATCGACACGGCAGCGTTTTTTTCTTTTTTTTTTATTTATTTATTTTACCGCGTTTCACGCTCCGCGACACACAGGCGCCTAGTCGACGTTTCCGGTTCCCCAAGCTCGAAAGATTAAAGCTCGACGCGGTATCACTGCAAACCCGAGTGTGTTATTTTGACACGTATAAGCTGAAGCTTTCTTCACGCGTTTCTTGTCTTGTCTGAAATCACACGTCATTTGGTGCATTTCGATATCACTTAACGCGTTTAAACGCGTTAAACGACGTGATTTAAGACACGACAAGATACGCGTAAAGGAAGCTTCAGCTTATACGCGTCAAAATAACAGCACTCGGGTTTGCAGTGATGACGCGAGCGAAAGCTTTTCAAGCGAGCAGCTGAAGCTCGCGGCCGAGGCGAAGGGACTGCACACTCTCTCGTTGTTCTTTGTGCGCGCAGACGATGTTAACGGCGATCAGCATGAGCGCCATCGCCACGAACGGCGTGGTGCCGGCCGGTGGTTCCTACTTCATGATATCGAGAAGCTTAGGCCCAGAATTCGGCGGCGCGGTAGGTATGCTGTTTTACACCGGCACCACCTTGGCCGCCGCGATGTACATCATCGGTGCCGTGGAGATCGTTCTCGTAAGTATCACTTGATTGTGGCCACACGGTCGCGCGATGAGTGAAGATTCGCATGACAATCGGCGCCCTTGAAGCGTCTCGAGAGGGAATTTCGGCCCCCCGAGGTCGAGGGCCGCAATTTCTCACTGGATACTTGCTGCTTTTTAGACTTACATGGCGCCGTCGCTCAGCATATTCGGCGACTTCACCAAAGACGCCAACATTATGTATAACAACTTCCGGGTGTACGGCACCGGCTTGCTGATGGTAATGGGCACCATCGTATTCGTGGGCGTGAAGTTCGTCAACAAGTTCGCCACGGTGGCATTGGCCTGCGTGATTTTCTCCATCATCGCCGTTTACGTGGGCCTCTTCGTCAACTTCAACGGCAACGACGCTCTAAAGTACGTCCGTTGATCGCAGCCGGCGACGGGGGCGAAAAGAAAAGCCGCCGGACTCACTGACGAAATGGACACTTGTGTGTGTTTCAGGTTGTGCATACTCGGCAGGAGGCTGCTGAAGGACATCAACGTGTTGACCGACTGCAACAAGAACGTCAGCGGCGCGTTGCACAAGATTTACTGCGGCAACAGCACTCAGTACGCGAAGTGCGACCCGTATTACGTGGAGAACAACCTGACCATCGTTAATGGCATTCGCGGCTTGGCCAGCGGCGTCTTTCTAGGTACGGATAGGGCGCGCAAGGTCGCGCAGCGCCACGCGATGGTGAGAGATGAAAATGTTGAGACACCTCTTTCTCTTGCCCCGTTACGCAGAAAACATATGGGACAGTTTCCAAGAGGAGGGCCAATTGATCTCTTACGGCAGCGACCCGAAGGACATCGATGTCCTGTCAGGATCGAGCTACAATCAGATTCAGGTCGACCTTACGACAACCTTCACCATCCTCATTGGTATATTCTTCCCCTCCGTGACGGGTGAGCAAAGTGGATTTCATTACGTGAAAATAGTTGGATAAAACGAGCACGAGACTCGACGGCCGCGAGATCGAAAGAGAGAGAGAGAGAGAGAGAGATTAGCGGCGCTCGTTTAACTCGCTAATTCATTCATTCACTCGAGCGAATATTTTCGCCCCGAGTCGGGAAGCGAAGCTCACGTGGTTCTACCGCTGCAAGGGCGAATTCCCCTTCTCATCTGCCGGAGCGTTCGCTCCGCGTGGCGTCGGAGCCCAGTGAGAGAAGCCTCGAGTGAAGTTTTAGTATTTTGACTTTGTCGCTTCGAGCGAAGATGCCTGCGCCAGTCCCTTCGCTCGTCTTTAGCGAGATTCCGAACCGAGAGCATTTAGCGAGCACTCTCGGAATGCCTCGGAGCATGAAATTTGACTGAAGAAGCAGAGCGACGCTCGAGTCGCTGAGACTCGGGCGATTGTTCACTCGTGTAGAGCGAATTCCTCGAAGTCGCTCCTGCGCGAGCGACTTGAGTGGATACTTTCGCTTCAAGTCGGAAGAGTTTAATACTCCATCGTCACAGAAACAAATCCTCTATGATTGATCGAAACATCATCAGCTCCAGTTCGAACGAGAGAGAGAGAGAGAGAGAGAGAGAGAGAGAGAGAGAGAGAGAGAGAGAGAGAGAGAGAGAGAGAGAGAGAGAGAGCATTCACTCTGGCGATCTTGAGCTGCGGTGTTTCCGGCCCTCACTTCGAGTGAGCTTTCCCTCGGGTTTTTTCAGCGAAACTTCATTCGAGGAAGTTGAGCGAGAGTCTATTCTCACATCGTGCGACTTTCGCCCGCAGGTATTATGGCGGGCTCGAACCGTTCCGGCGACCTGGCCGACGCTCAGAAGTCCATCCCGATCGGCACGATCTGCGCGATCCTGACGACCTCCACCGTCTACTTGTCCAGCGTGTTGCTGTTCGCCGGCACCGTGGACAACTTGCTGCTGCGCGACAAGTTCGGTCAGAGCATCGGTGGCAAGCTGGTGGTAGCGAACATGGCCTGGCCGAATCAGTGGGTGATCCTGATCGGCTCGTTCCTCTCCACCCTCGGCGCCGGGCTGCAGTCCTTGACGGGAGCGCCGCGACTGCTACAGGCGATCGCTAGGGACGGCATAATACCCTTCCTCACGCCGTTCGCTACAAGCTCGAGCCGCGGCGAGCCCACCCGCGCCCTCGTGCTCACCGTTCTCATCTGCCAATGCGGCATTCTGCTCGGCAACGTGGACTACTTGGCCCCGTTGTTGTCCATGTTCTTCCTCATGTGCTACGGCTTCGTCAACCTGGCGTGCGCCTTGCAGACGTTGCTGCGCACGCCCAACTGGCGGCCCCGCTTCAAATACTACCACTGGAGCCTGTCGTTCATCGGCCTGGCGCTCTGCATCGCCATCATGTTCATGACCAGCTGGTACTACGCGCTGTTGGCGATGGGTATGGCCGGCTGTATCTACAAGTACATCGAGTACCGCGGCGCCGAGAAGGAGTGGGGCGACGGCATACGCGGTCTTGCGCTCTCCGCCGCGCGCTACTCGCTGCTGCGGCTCGAAGAGGGCCCGCCGCACACGAAGAACTGGCGGCCGCAGATCCTGATCCTCGCCAAGCTCACGGACGACTTGGTGCCCAAGTACCGCAAGCTCTTCGCCTTCGCCAGTCAACTGAAGGCCGGTAAGGGCCTCACCATCAGCGTCAGCTGCATCGCCGGCGACTACACGCAGAACTCGGGCGAGGCTCTGGCGGCGAAGCAGAGTCTCAGGAAGACGGTAGTGGAGGAGAAGGTGAAGGGTTTCGTCGACGTCCTCGTGGCGAAGAATGTCATCGACGGCCTGAGCTCGCTCGTGCAGACTACGGGATTGGGCGGGCTGAAGCCTAACACGGTGATATTGGGTTGGCCGTACGGCTGGAGGCAGTCCGAGCAGGAGAGGACCTGGCGGGTCTTCCTGCAGACCGTGAGGAGCGTCGCGGCCGCCAAGATGGCGTTGTTGGTGCCTAAGGGGATAAACTTCTTCCCGGACTCCAGCGAGAAGGTGGTCGGCAACATCGACGTTTGGTGGATCGTGCACGACGGCGGCTTGCTCATGCTACTGCCGTTCTTGTTGAAGCAACATCGTACTTGGAAGAACTGCAAGATGAGGATCTTCACGGTCGCGCAAATGGAGGACAACTCGATTCAGATGAAGAAGGACCTGAAGAAGTTCTTATACGACCTGAGAATCGAGGCGGAGGTCGAGATCGTCGAAATGGTAATTCGCCCGTCCAACGAGCAGCCTTCGACAGGCCTGTCGAGGCGGGCTCATTGCACTCGCAGGATCTTAACCCTCGCGTCTCGCGATTTGTTCGCAGATGAACTCCGACATCTCCGCGTACACGTACGAGCGCACTCTGATCATGGAGCAGAGAAATCAGATGCTGCGTGAGCTGCAGCTGAACAAAAAGCAGTCATTAGGCGTGGTGAGTGTCGAATACGCCACGAAGGGGGAGATTCACGGCTTATATGTACATACCACGTAGACACATATATTTTTAATATTGCTATACACGACATGGTGACGGTGATACTGATCGGTGTGTGTGTCTGTTTGTTGCGTGCTCGTCGCGGATAAGGTGCAGACATTGGTGGACTTCAACGAGGTACCCGCCGAGGAAAAATTGCCTCTGGTTTGTCAGATAAACCCCGGAGTCCCATATATGCCTCTCCCATCATCATCGCTCCATCGCATCGACGACTTCACTCCCTCCCACGAGATTTCATAACAGTCGCATTTCTCCTCCGCCGATCATGCGTACAACGAGTAATATCGTCCAGGCGGAGGAAAGAGACCGTCGCGGGCTGCAATTCGCGGATTCGCTGACGGACTTGTAGATTCTTCTATCTTTTTTTTTCTTTTTTTTCTTTTTTTCTCTCTTGCCACCTTGAATACCTTGACGGACTCGCGCGTATGTCAGTCGACAACATTCCATCTTGCGAGTTTCCAACTTTCGCGACCGAAGGCAGCTTCACGAGGACCTCTCTTGTTCTCTAATTTTACCTGTCTTTTCCTCTTTATTCTTTTTTTGTTTATTACACTCAATTTGTCTAGTTCTATTTCTGTCGCGTTTATTCGCGTTTGATTTACTTGCGCTCCAATTTCTTCCCGTCCGTTCTTGCGCGAAGCGCCCGCGACGGCTCGCTTCTCTCCCCTTGCCCGCCGCGGCCTCGGCAGCTCCCGCGCCCCTCAGTTACGGCTTGATTGGCACGCTCCTTTCCGATCGCTTATATAGACATAGCATTTACTTGGCGGTCTCGTAGTGCTTTGAGATGCTAGACTATTAGTCGCCTTCCGACCGACTGTCCCCCCGCTGTCTGGGGCAGAGCGCTCGCCGCGCGTGCCGCTCACTCACTTTGCCCACGACAGGTACAGGCGATCGTGGACCATCACCACAACGTGGACGCCAAGGTGCCGACGAAGGTGAGGTTCCAAGAGCCAGGCAGCCAGAACATCAACATCACCGACGACACGAAGGAGAAGCTGATGCAGGAGACCGAGCTGAACAACAAGGAGCTGGAGACCGAGGAGATCAACGAGAAGGACGAGGTGAAGGAGAACAACGACGAGGAAACAAAACTGATCGGCGGCTCGCCCAAGGCGGAGAACAGGGAGAACACGGAGAAGGAGGCGAAAGAGGCGAAGGAGGCGAAGGAGGCGAAGGAGAACGCGCAGGAGAACAAGAATCAGAGTCCGGAGGCTAAGAAACCCACGATCACACCGTGAGTATCGACCACCGCGCGCGGTGGCCTCTCCGCGAGACTTCCACCTTGTGGCGCGTGCGTCACGTGACGACGGACGCGGCATTTCTCAGCAAACGTTTCTGCAACAGCGACGAGGGCGACGTGAGGCGTATGCACACCTCGGTGAAGTTGAACGAGGTAATCGTCAACAAGAGCCATGACGCTCAGCTGGTCATTCTAAATCTTCCCGGTCCGCCACGGGATACGAAGATGGAGCGTGAATCTAACTGTATCCTTTCCAACAGCCCGCCGACTATTGCAGTCCTTGTGCCAACAGCAGGTCTGTTTGTATCAGCCGGACTAGTGTCTGCGCTGAAAGAACTTTGTTCTTTCAACGCCGACTCGGGTACTTGCTCGTTTACGAGGAACTTCTCAACTGGTGCAATATATAAGTTAGAGCGAAACAAGTATACTTTCTTTCGCTCTAACTTATTGCACTAGCGTGCACCAGTTGAGAAGTTGTTCGGAAACGAGCAGGCGTCTTGTTTCTCTTCGACGTCGTCGACGTATAAAGTGCAACCTAATTCGGGCCAAGGGAGAAACCTAATATCGCCAAGCGGCGGTGCAAAAGATTTCGTCGTTCTCCCGTTGAATTCTGAACTTGCAGAAAGTTGCTGATTCGGGGATTAAAGATGCGCAGAATACGTGGAGTCCTCGGATTAGATTCCCGCAGAGATAGCGGAATTTTATTTCGTACAAATTGTCAATAACCCGAAGAATATAGTTGCGTTCTTAATGTTTTCTCCGACGAGAGCGCGACGAGTCTTTTGCACCAAACAGCCAGTTGCTGCAGATCCTTGACGTTTAGATTTCCTTAACCGCCGGCCATCAGACATGGAATTCCTCGAAGTACTTACCGAAGGCTTGGAAAGAGTGCTGATGGTGCGGGGCAGCGGGCGGGAGGTGATCACCATTTACTCGTGAAGTGTGAGGCGAATGAGAATTGACGCCGCTGCCTCGCAAAAGCAGAGCTCTAGTTTACTTCTCAGTGACCTAAACGACATCACCCTAAGGAACACGCTGCTCTTGTGCTATTGTCTGCGCAGTCACTTGCGCCGCGCGCTCTGAGTCATCTGGGAAGAGGAGGAAGAGGAGAAGGGGGAGAGGGATGGCTGACGACGATGACAACGACGACGGTCGTTCGACATCGGTACCGGACACGAAGGACACGAGGCATCGCCATCGAGACCGATTAATCTGCGCGGACCGCGACGAACGATCGTCGGACGATGAAGCCGGAAGCCGACGCGCGGAAGGATAAGTTCCCTTTAGATTGAGTTTCAGAACGTAGGAGCGCGGGTCACCCGCATCAGGTGCACTACGATCCGCCGGAACAGCAGGAGGCAGTTGCGTACGGCAGCGGGGACTGCTCAGATATCAACTCTCTCAGACAAAACTCTGTACAAGCTCAGCCGAGCTCGCCGGACACCGGGGGTATCGCGTATATAAACACCCTTCTCGGAGATCGCCGGAACACGAACAAAAAAAGAACAAACCAAACAAACGTAGCTCAACGACACGTCCCGAGTAAAAGAAAAGAAAAGCGAAACGCACTTGGACTCGGTTCCCGGCAATCGAAAGCTGAAGAAAATCTCACGTTCGACACGCTCGAGACGGAGGGGAGAACAAGAGTAGAAAAAGGATACCGCATAAAACAGGTAGAAGAACAAAAAAAGACAGGCAAACTGGCAGGCATGGAGGGCGGTTGAGGTGTGTGTGTGTGTGGGGGGGGGCGGTGGGGAGGGGGGAGGAGGAGAAGAAAGGGGAAGAGAAGAGAATCAAAATTTGGTCCGAGGCTAAGGTCGAAGCATCTACGAAACCACTGCCAGACTACTTTCTAAATGCTTCGCGTTTAACCAAAGACGCGAGAGGCTCATTTTTCTACACGCATTGTCGTTAATAGAGAAAGATTAAAAGAAAAAAAAAAAGAAAGGAAAACAAATAAGTAGAATACGTAGCCGTATTATAATTTGATTGCTTGATAGGTAAATCTAGAGTAGCCTAGGATAGCGCCGACTTTTATTATCGATTATGTATGTGTATTTGATAATAGCGAGGAGACGAGTACGTCGCGAGTATTACAATTGCATTTCCTCCGGGGACTCAGACCCCGCTCTCTTTTTTCCAACCTCGCGCGGATACATGTCTTTTACACGTGCACACGTGAGCTACACGTGCACACACACACACACACATACACACACACACACACACATATACACAGGCGCGCGTTTGTATCGTCTTTACACGGCACCACCACGACCAGCCATACCACGTGCCACATCACCACACTACGCATAAGTCGTATGCAATCGATAACAATTGAACGCGGAGGAGCGCAGCCGAAAGACTCAATGCCAAAAAACGACGCGTCGGTCCTTACCGAGTCTCATCGAAAGATAAAATAGCATTCTAGCGTAACGGTGTAAACTTTAATCGCATTAAGTGTCGTATGCATGTCACGTTCCGCGCGTAGCCCCGTTTCCGGCCGCGCTCCATCTAGATAGGCATTATCTTCTTACGTATAAATATATAAATATATACATATACGCCGTAGTTAATCCGCGCGAACGCGAGATGCACGTCGGTGATCCTTCTTCCGATCCTCCGACTCGCCGATTAACCCGAGGACGCCACATAGACATAGACGTTTTTCGATCGTCGGCGTCGGTTGCAATTCGAGCGCGCCAGTACGACAAAGCTGATCCGATTCTGACCGCTCTCCCATCTATAGCCGAAACGGCCAAAAGTGTCTTTTCCACCTTTAGATCGCACGACGGCGGCGGCGGCGACGACGGCGATGTAAAGACGGAATGACTGTGATCTCGCTCTTTAGACCGCTCTCGTCCCTAAATTGGCCGCGAGTAAGTTGGATGTTTAGACTACGATCGGCGCGAATCGCATTCGCCGCGCATATTTTCTTTCCTTCATGTCTCCTCCACCACGCGTGATGGAGCCAAGACTCCGACGATGGAGTCGAGAAGGAGATGACCGCTGTATTATATATATATATATATATATATATATATATAGCGCGTTCGGTGTAATATTTATCGATATACTACTTATAATCGATGTCCGTAAGCAAGTTATATTGTACTAAGGATTGCGCGGCAACTTATCGCGTGTATATATATATACACACACACGCAGCGCAGGGGTGAGAGGGAGATGCGCCGGAACTATCGCGCTTTCCGCTCCTGCGAACGTGGATGTAGTGAAATATTGTTCACCGAAATCAGAGAGATCGCTAACTTCCGAGTTAGACCGCGAATCCCAAGGACCCGGATGAGGTCCTTTAACGTCGAGGACGCGCAATTGTACAGTTTTTATTTCTTGACCGGTTTTAAGTTACAGCCGATGTCTGATTGGACGCGAACTAATTTCGCGGTAAAAGTTTGTCATGAACGCAGTTGATGTTGAGCAAATTTCTCTGTATAGTATTACATTCAAATACTTTCTTCAATAAAGTGACAATCAATTGTGCAAGTCGCACAATTAGCGAGAGAGGGGAAGAGAGAGACGGTATATATTTTATCGAATTGACGTTAAAGAAAAACTCGACGTCATCCGGAGAAAATGAGAGCGCGGTGATTCCGGGGTGTCCTCGTATACATAAATGTACATTCACATTATTCATTGTAAAGTGCACGCACTGTCCTGCAATACCAGTAGCTAGGAAATACGAAGACGACGAAGAAGAAGGGGAGAAGGAAAAGGAGAGGGCAGCAGAGAGTAGCAACGTACGAAAACACTAATCGCCATATGAAAGTGTGTAGGAATTAAGAACAGTTTACCGCGCGAACCGATGTCACCGGTTCGCTTGCTCGTAGACGAAGAAGAACATTTGAACGGGAGAGGAGATTCCTATAAATATACCCCCCACGTTGAATCGTTTCACTTTTGTCCCGGTCGCGGAGATTCGCGCGAATTGGCTGCCCCGAGGAGGCGCGAAAAATGTGAGATGTCGCGTCGACGCGCGAGGAACATTCCGACCTTGCCCCGTTCACTTTACGAAACGATCGTCGCAAGCTCGATGGATTAATTAATTACGAAAGCAGTGTATATACATATGCACATGCATCTCTCATCGAACGCGTTGAGACAAGTCCGGAACGGAATTGAAGCGCGTATATACATATAAATGAATGATTATCCTCTTCCTCTCTCTTTCTCTCCCTCTCGTCCACGATGTTTGCGACATGTACTTTATAATTTTATTACGTTACCTGTCGATTGCATATATTTTATGTGTACTTATCTTTACTCGAGGTACCATTGGCATTGCATAGTTTATACGGGACATGTTGAAATATGAGAAAGTTTATCGCGATTATACGAGGACTGTTACCGGGTAAGTCGTTAGCATACACGTTGTACATAAACACATAGATAAATGAAGAATATGAAGGAAGAGAGGACCCGCGATCTTTGCCACAAGAAACTCATAGATCGGTGAATAAGAGAAGAGAGAAGCAGAAGAAGAAGAAGAAGAAGAAGAAGGCGAGAAGCACCATCCTTTTCATAGTTCGAACAGTATTGCAGTGTATTCTGCTACCGCTTTAATTTTACTATGTACATTTACTTTACATGCACAATGACCACATGGACACAAACATACGTGCATGATATACACACATATATATATATGTGTGTGTGTATGTGTGTGTGTGTGTGTGTGCGTGTGTGTATGTATGTGTGTACGTATGTGTGAAATATATAGAGAAAGTCTATATGTATCCAGCCGTTGAGAATGAAAATGGTGCGAGGCAAGAGTTTCAGAAAACGAAGCAGGTCGCGCGTAACCGCTCGGCGACCCTTCGTACACCTTAGTTTAATAGTACATATAAGCACGACTTACACCGCTCTCATTCTATTCGGCTCATGCGCGTGTTATATCGGCAACGGCGGGATGCATCCGGTGCCCGCGGTTTATGCTCGCTTCGCGGAAAAGAAAAGAAAAAAACAAAACGTCGCGCCTCGAACGCGTTTTAGATATTCTTTCTCCGGCGCGAAGAGACGTTTCGACGAACAAGCGAGAGAGATAAAGAGAAACGGGGAAACAAGCCGTGGCGGAAGAGCGGTGCAAGTGCGAGACCGCGAGCGGACGAAAATACGCACAACGTTGTCACGGCCATAATAAACCGGATCCTCTCGCGTCGCGAAGTAAAGAGTATGAAAGAGTGAGCGAGTGAATGAGTGAGTGAGTGGGTGAGTGAGTGAGTGAGAGAGAGAGAGAGAGAGAGAGAGAGAGAGAGAGAGAGAGAGAGAGAGAGAGAGAGAGAGCTCGTTTGTTCGTTCGGACAAAGAATAACAGCGGAAATCGTCTCGAACCTCCAGCGCGCGCGTCGTAACCGCTTGTTTTCGCTTCGGTCGCTCGAGAAGGGATACTTAAAACACGGTCGGAGAGAGATTTCTCGCAGGACTCGAAGACGAGACGAGAGAACATTCCTCCTTTCTCGGGATATTTCCATCCTCGGAAATTTATTTCGGCGATCGCTCTTGGAATATATTCGCTCCTCGCGACAATTATTATCTTCCGGGTGCTGCCGGAGTCTTCTGGATGTACCTTCGCCTCTCGACGGTCGGTCGATATGTAGCTAAATATTCCCAGGATGATCTCCCGTCTCGTCGAAAAAGAGACGGCCGTGGTTAAAGAGAAGATACTCTCGAGAACGCACGTTCGCGCGCTGCGCGTTTGGCCAGCTTCGGGTGTAAATTTCGGGTGACAGGCGTGCTCGGCTGTCGCGCAAGAGGAAAAGGGAGAAAGGAAAAATGTTATTATATCTGCAGGCTTGGCGTTTGTCGGGGTACGTGTAGGAGTTTGCGGCGTTTTATGGCGCGTCCCATTGAAAATGGGGTCCGCGCACCGGAATTAAATCACCTCTAGGCTGTGAGATGCGAGCTAAGCAGCAGACAAACTTGCTCGAGACCTCAATCGTATGTGTCAAATCAAGTGAAATCTACTTTTAACGTATCGTGTAACCGATTAAATCCTTTTACCAAAGCTTCTATACGAGGAGAGAGGAGAGCAAAACGGGCGAGCTCGCTTCGCTCCGGGAACTGCGACGATTTCTTCTTGACCCCTGCGGGGAAGAGAGGGGGCACTCGCGAATAACGGATTATATTTATTGATTCCCGCGCCGCAAGAGAAAGAGAAGAAAGAGAAATGGGAATATTGATATAGAGAAATAAAAGAAAGATGTTATTAAATATACATACAGAGAAAGAGAGAGAGAGAGAGAGAGAGAGAGAGAGAGAGAGAGAGAGAGAGTGAGAGAGAGAGGGAGCAGGGATCCGGCGAGAACGGGAGTCGACAAAAGCAGGGACACGTCGTACGAATTCGAAATCGATCTTCGCCGGGGGATTCCTTGTCTGCGGAAGTCGACGCGTTGTCGTGTCAACCGGGACATCTCGTAAAGTCACAAAAGTTTGCTTTCCTTTTTATAGATGTACTTGACGAGTGCGAAGATAGCGAGACTTTGTTACTTACATCACGTCGCGTTCAGTTCGTTGAGGACTGTGCTTTGTTCTCTGTTCAACGTGACCGCGTACTTAAGGTCAATTGAGATCTTCGCAGGGAGAAAAAATCGGTGTTAAATTCGTCGATGAATCCCTGATTACAAAAGTCCCGCCTTCTCCGATCTCCATCCTATATATACACATATATATATATATATATATATACATATAATATGTATGCAAGGTGTCTGCTTTCTCTTGACAACGTCGAGACCACGATTATCTCGGGCGGCAATCGTAAGAAAGGCGAGTCGGTCGTTGTGCGTTGATCCGTTGTGTCATATTTGCGTTCTCGATTCGTTTCAACGTGGTTCTCTCACTCGCTCCCAATTGTTGGTGCGCGAGAATAGGCGATCGCGAGACACCCTGTATACACGTATGAGATATGAGATAATATATTTGTAGATACAGACTTTAGTCATCTGGATAGTATATATAGTCAATACCGTGAAAGAAAAAAAGGGTCTGCAACTTACTTACCTATACCCTTAGATAATAGATGACGATACTTGTAATTGATTTACGAGAGATAAAGTATATGAATGAGAAAAATATACTGCGAGAGAGAAAATCGATTAAATAAATAAATGATATACCTACGAGACCACAGGGTGCAATGTTTCCTTTACTCTTCGCCGATTTCCCGACGTAACAAGTTTCCTTTTATATTTTTGCTTCAATAATTATGCTTCACTGTCAATCGTTCATTTCATTCTATTGCGATACGATTCATTATGATATTTTTATGGACGGGCAGTATTTTTGTTTTTGAATATTTCTGCATGTAAGTTTTTCTTGTGAATTTATCGAAAATTTCGTAGAGATTTGTATAAATATATAATTTATAAGCCCATTTTTAAGTTTTTAAATTATATTTAATCGAAACTATATCAAGCGACACGATATTGCCGTGATTTTTCATTATGTGAGTTATATGTTATAATATTAAAATATTGTAATATATTACAATGTTACTATTATTACATTCCTTTATGTTTATACATATTGTGCGTCTTCAAATCAAATGAAAATTTTTCGGCTACGTGAAGATAATTTTCCCCCAGAGATGGCGCGCAACGTAACTTTCTGTCGTGTTCTACTCTGCGTGTGTTATATGGTGTTTGTGATGTAACAGATGCACATAACCTGACTCACAAAAATTTTGTGATTGTAGAGTTTTGGGTCTCATAATATCGTATAATCACCAGTAGAACCATGTCGAGGTATGACATTTCCTTCATTACGTGTCCACTGAATTATATTCTACAACATATAAATTCTAAAATGAAATCTAGTACATGACAGGAAAAGTAAGACATGTCAGATTTTGTTAGGCAGTTATTTTGATGTGAAATGAAGCAAAATCTTGCTCTTTGCAGAAGGAAACACCAAACATTTATATAACAATGCCCTATTATTATATGTTTTATGCACATAAATTCTTTTTTATTGAAATCTCAAAGTTAAGTTAATGTGTATAGTGATAGCTTATGATATACAATGATAGTTACATGTAACAGACGTTAGAATCGGATTAATGCCAATATCAGTTTCTAACAATAGGTATTTCGGTTGTATCAACTTTTGTTATCATTAGGTCAGTGTGTACTCATCGTCAGTCATAATGACAATTACTAATTGTCTCATTTTAGAATACCACATATTGAGAAGAATATGGCCCATGAAGGGGACAGGCCCATGAGTATTACACGACGTATGGACAGAGAAAGAGAACGAATGTTAGGAATGACAGATGAGGAACGAGCATGGAGAAAAAAATGGTTGAAGGCTCAGGTACTGGCTCCTGAGGAACCAGTGATGCCAAACAATTACTACAAAGAGATGTACAATCCACTCAGGAGGTTTTACAAATGGCCAATGAACAAGTTCCAAAACATGCTGGAACCAGTTATAGTACGGAGATTTGGGTAAAGTTGACGCTCGCATGGTGAGAAAATAATTACTGTCTATTTACAGGGTCCTACACCTGCCTTGTTTACACGGCACATTATAAGCAAGACAGCAATAGGTATCTTTGGTGTTTATTGGCTGTATTATCATCTAAAATATCATAATATGGTATGTTAGATATGACAGAAGTTTTTTTTAGATTGAGCCGACTAATGTATTTTTCATATAATTACATAATAACTATATATATATATATATATACATATATACACACACATATATATATGTTATTTTGTTTCTCTAGGATTGGACAAGAAAAGGTGGATGGAAAATAACATTAAGCAGACCCAGAATGTATCCTGATAACAAAGATCTGGATGTCCTATATAAAGTGAAGGGTAATCAGTTCCATGTAAATGGTTTTGACAAATCTCCTATATAAATTGAAGAATGCACTTCACATATTTCTTGTACAGCTCTTTTAATAGTATAATATAATAATTGTTATCCCAGTAATAAATACAAATGCTGATAGGCATTGTTAGTGGTAAATACAATATTATTTTTGTGAATCCCAATGGATACATTTATTTTGGCAAGATAATTTATATAATTTATATAACTTAATTGTGAATTGATATTATCTGCACACACATTATATACCATTCAATTTATGGTGACATGTTATCCTGCGCTTGCGAAGTATAGTTTTCGCTTTGCGAAAAATGGATTTTTACATCTATATGAGCTAAGATGTTTAAGCCCAGTTCCACAACTTTGGGCTCTGGCACCAAATTAAAGTCCTTTCAAAACCCTACATTTTGGACTACATGGACGACTCTCTACTCCCAGTAGAAGCGGAGATATCGACGGAGGAAGGCTGGATATCGACGGAGAAAGGCTGGAAAACTTTAACCTTCGATATCTCCTAAACGGTTAGAGATACAGGCCTGGCTCTGGTACCAAATTAAAGTCCTTTCAAAACCCTACATTTTGCCGTAAATGGCGACTCCCTACTCCCAGTAGAAGCGGAGATATCAACGGAGAAAGGTTGGAAAACTTTAATCTTCGATATCTCCTAAACGGTTAGAGATACAGGCCTGGCTCTGGTACCAAATTAAAGTCCTCTCAAAACCCTACATTTTCGACTACATGGACGACTCTCTGCTCCCAGTAGAAGCGGAGATATCGATGGAGGAAGGCTGGATATCGACGGAGAATGGCTGGAAAACTTTAACCTTCGATATCTCCTAAACGGTTAGAGATACAGGCCTGGCTCTGGTACCAAATTAAAGTCCTTTCAAAACCCTACATTTTGCCGTAAATGGCGACTCTGTACTCCCAGTAGAAGCGGAGATATCAACGGAGAAAGGTTGGAAAACTTTAATCTTCGATATCTCCTAAACGGTTAGAGATACAGGCCTGGCTCTGGTACCAAATTAAAGTCCTCTCAAAACCCTACATTTTCGACTACATGGACGACTCTCTACTCCCAGTAGAAGCGGAGATATCGACGGAGGAAGGCTGGATATCGACGGAGAATTGCTGGAAAACTTTAACCTTCGATATCTCCCAAACGGTAAGAGATACAGGCCTGGCTCTGGTACCAAATTAAAGTCCTTTCAAAACCCTACATTTTGCCGTAAATGGCGACTCTGTACTCCCAGTAGAAGCTGAGATATCAACGGAGAAAGGTTGGAAAACTTTAATCTTCGATATCTCCTAAACGGTTAGAGATACAGGCCTGGCTCTGGTACCAAATTAAAGTCCTCCCAAAACCCTACATTTTCGACTACATGGGCGACTCTCTGCTCCCAGTAGAAGCGGAGATATCGATGGAGGAAGGCTGGATATCGACGGAGAATGGCTGGAAAACTTTAACCTTCGATATCTCCTAAACAGTTAGAGATACAGGCCTGGCTCTGCTACCAAATTAAAGTCCTTTCAAAACCCTACATTTTGCCGTAAATGGCGACTCTGTACTCCCAGTAGAAGCGGAGATATCAACGGAGAAAGGTTGGAAAACTTTAATCTTCGATATCTCCTAAACGGTTAGAGATACAGGCCTGGCTCTGGTACCAAATTAAAGTCCTCTCAAAACCCTACATTTTCGACTACGTGGACGACTCTCTACTCCCAGTAGAAGCGGAGATATCGACGGAGGAAGGCTGGATATCGACGGAGAATTGCTGGAAAACTTCAACCTTCGATATCTCCCAAACGGTAAGAGATACAGGCCTGGCTCTGGTACCAAATTAAAGTCCTTTCAAAACCCTACATTTTGCCGTAAATGGCGACTCTGTACTCCCAGTAGAAGCTGAGATATCAACGGAGAAAGGTTGGAAAACTTTAATCTTCGATATCTTCTAAACGGTTAGATATACAGGCCTGGCTCTGGTACCAAATTAAAGTCCTTTCAAAACCCTACATTTTACCGTAAATGGCGACTCTCTATTCCCAGTAGAAGCGGAGATATCAACGGAGAAAGGTTGGAATACTTTAATCTTCGACATCTCCTAAACGGTTAGAGATACAGGCCTCGGTCTGGCACCAAATTAAAGTTCTCTCAAAACCCTACATTTTCGACTACATGCACGACTCTCTACTCCCAGTAGAAGCGGAGATATCGAGGGAGGAATGCTGGATTTCGACGGAGAAAGGCTGGAAAACTTTAACCTTCGATATCTCCTAAACGGTTAGAGATACAGGCCTCGGTCTGGCACCAAATTAAAGTCCTCTCAAAACCCTCCTTTTTGCCGTAAATGACGACTCTCTGCTCCCAGTAGAAGCGGAGATATCAACGGAGGAAGGTTGGAAAACTTTAACCTTCGATATCTCCTAAACGGTTAGAAATACAGGCCTGTTTCTGGCACCACTCGCGATTTTCAATCGCGACTTTCTGGCAAACGCTTCAATGCTACGCCGTATCTTTAAGTGCAATGTTAATTTGTCATGCAAATCTATTGACACAACGAGTTTAGTCGAAATCGATTGCTATTGATCATCTCGTTGGATTCACGCCGAGAGTGAAACGTCAGTCTCGGCCGTGTGTCGGGAAGCACAATCTCGGGAACGTTGCGAATTAGAGCGAGGTGGAGAGAACACATTCCCTCTCTCTCTTTCTTTCGCTTGTCTCGTCAAAACAAGCCGAGCGTAGGGCGGGATTTCAGACGAATAGACGGGAGCAGTTTCTCTGCGTATGTGTGCCGACTACATTCTTACGTAGAAACGTACGGCAATTGAAAATGTTTAAGCATATACCCTGAGATTCTATCGGTTGCGTTGACACGTGTGTGTGTGTGTGTGTGTGTGTGTATGTGTGTGTGCGTGAGTGTGTATGTGTGTGTGTGTGTGTGTGTGTGTGTGTGTGTGTGTGTGTGTGTGTGTGTGTGTGTGTGTGTGTGTGTGTGTGTGTGTGTGTGTGTGTGTGTGTGTGTGTGTGTGTGTGTGAGTGCGTATATGCATACGTACGTCACGCACACTTTCAATGCAACACATGCACACGGACACAACTGCGCTAAAAAACGCCTGCCGGAGTATAAATAAATACTAACGTAACGCTGAAATATTTTAGAAAAATAATTTTGGGTACACACAAAATATTATCTTATTATCATATATTTATATATCGATATAAATCGTATATAATCTTCATGATATTAATCATATATAATCTCAATTCTTTTTTTTTTGTACATGTTAACATGTTAATTCATGTTACAAATGCATAACAATGCGCGAGACCGTGCTTGTCAAGTACGCTATTATGGTTGTAGCACGGACATAAACCGCCTGAAAGTGGATGTAGCACGGACAGCCACCAGATGCAGGTTTTACCGTCGAGACCTAAAAGTGGATGTAGCATCGTAGTTCCCCTCTCAAAATGGATGCAGATAGCGCCCATTCCCAGTGCGAAAAATCGGTGTCGCCGAAAACGCCGTGTTGGCCGCTTTCAGCTTCCTCTCTGGACCAGTTATCGATAACTGGAACAGTTATCGAGTTATTAATTACAGAAATCTGACGAGTAAGCGCGCGCCGAGATAGATGGAGAAGTGTCACAGCCGCTTGGGCCACAGCGCGACCTAGTCGATCCAGCACCTATTAACAATAGTTATTACCATTGCTCTTTAATTACCTCTGGGCCCATTCGGGCCCCTTTAGTTGATACGAAAATTTACCCAAGGCTGTCAGTCTTTATATTACCTCTGCTAAAGTGTCACTGCCAAAGAATCGTGGACATTGGCATCGTAGTTCATGTGCACAGTTGTACAGAGAGCGCTTCGCATTCGGCTCGGCTAAAAAAAAGCGGCCCATGACCTCTCTCCTTCTTCTCTCTGATATAAGGTCTGTTCTTTTTAACTGCACTGTTGAACTAGTGCAATAAGTTAAGCCCCTTGCACAATGCCAGGCAACAGGCAATAAGAATAAAAATAGACCAATTACAATAGATTATTCTTGTAATAGTCGATTGTGATTGGTCTATTTTTATTCTTATTGCTTGTTGCCTGGCATTGTGCAAGGGGCCTTAGAGTGAGAAAAAATATAGTTGTTTCATTTTAACTTATTGCACTAGTTCAGCAGTGCAGCTATAAGGAACAGATCCATTACCTCGTCGGTCGTATTCCCTTAAGGCCATTGCACGTAAAAAAATTTTAGTCGTAACCGTAAGACCGTAAGCAAATTGACCAATCACAATCCAGCATCTCGAAATATACGAATTGTGATTGGTCAATTTGCTTACGGACGATTATGACTAAAACTTTTGTACGTGCAATGGCCTTTACCATTCATGTATCTCGCGCATGCGCGTGAAGCTCTACTAATCCTAAATACTACCGGCACACTGCTTTTGGATACTGGCAGTACATGTTGAGACACGGCGATTGTTAGAGGTGAGCGATAAGTTTGTAGATAATATATCTTTCATTATCTAGAGTATGCGTTCTCCCAAATTTCAGAAATAGAGGTATAGCTCGTATAAAAAAGGATGTACTCTATTTTATGTCTGTACGGTCGCGGTCATAAAGGTTGTCACTTTTTTTTTAATGACTTTCGGAACGCATCCCGACTCGAGAAAGATGAGAGCTGCTGCTCCGCCTGTGGAGCACGCCTGCGCAGTAACTCACAACAAAAGGCAAGAAATGAAATATACGTGGTATGCCATAAGTATGTCAACAATCATTCGCGTTCAGTACCGCGATTCTGTAACTCGTTATTGGAGTTAACGACAGTTTCGTTATTGTTGCGCAGCTTTTCTACGGTATACAAAAGCTGCGCAACGATAACGAAAGTGTCGTTAACTCCAATAACGAGTTACAGAATCGCGGTACAGCGAAGACAACCGCTCAGTGAGCGATTAGTGACTAAAAAATACGATTTCACTTAAAATTTAATATACATACCTGTTCAATACTTTGCAAAAGACGCATTCCCATTTGAGTGACTTGCACTATATATCTATCCCTCCGTTGCTGATTTTTCAAAATGTAAGAATTGGGTGCGTTCACGACGGTTGACTCAACGGTTGAGCAACTGTTGAATAATTCGTCAACGTTATTGGTCTAAATGTAAGGATCTAACAGTAAGGACCAATAGTCACTAATCGCTCACAGCGGTTTTCTTCGCTGAATGCAATGATGCTTGACATACTTATGGCATACCACGTATATTTCATTTCTCGCCTTTCGTTGTGAATTACTGCGCAGGCGTACTCCGTAGGCGAATCAGCAGCTGTCATCTTTCTTGAGTCGGAATACGTCCCGAAAGTCATTAAAAAAAAAAGTGACAACCTTTATGTCCGCGACCGTACGTCCTCACCGCACATACGATCGAAGGGGAGGTAGTTGATACATATCGCAGCTGTCCCTCCTCTTTGTATCCCTTCTATCGCACGTGCAAGTAGTGATGCGATATTGATGAAGTTTTCTGCGCATGCGCGATATTTTCGGCATTATACAAGTATCTAAGCAAGCACATGGGGATATCGTTGTGCACCCATATTATTGAAAAATATTTGTAGAGTCCTATATATATATATATATAAACTCTGAAAACTTAAAATTTTTAATATATATTATATATATATGACATAATTATCTAGCATGCATAAACCAGACATCGACATATTAACCTACTGCCCCATCTGCCGGTCGCATCCCGCCAAAATTGCCACTCATATGCATACGTTACTGAATTTTTCACCAATATCACAATACTGCGTGCAAGAAAGAACACGCAGACTCAAAACAGAATACATCCTTTTCTATGCAAGCTCTATTCCTATTTTTCACTGCAGCTTAAATATAATATGTCCATGGATATCTATTATAACTGCTATAGATGGAATCCAACATTTTTTCGCACACTGAGGAGCACCGTACCATGCGTCAGGGGAAATACTCCTCTAGCGGATCCACTAGAGAAAATGCGGAAGCACCGAGAAAATGCGCAGTAGGTGGGGGCCGTTGGAGGAGAAGTACTTCTCTTGACGCGGCACGGCATGGTGCTTTCTACTGTATGCTCAGTTGCTTAGTTTGAAAAACACTCGTTAGAAACCGAATTCTTAATATAATTCTTGGTATATTGGGACTTGGTAGAATACTTGGCATACATATTATTTATATTTATTTATACTTAGTATGTATTAATCAACTTAACATATATTTTTTGTACATCTTTGAAAGAAGTTAGATCTTAATGTAGTACAATTCCTATAAGCATCAATGAAAGATAAAAGAGATTCAGTTGAATAGGTTAAGGTATCCTTTTTTTCTTTATATAAAATAAACCAGTATTCTCTTATTATTTTGATAAATTTATATCAAAGATATTGATAAAAGAAGTTCAGGATACATCATATCCTGTTTTTTGGTAGTAAAAATTATAACGTCTCATACGTTATAACTTATATTTAATGTGCATTGTAACATTTGCTATATGTAACTATTTATTTTAAAGCTAAATTTCTTTTTGTATTTTCATATAAGTCTAGTGAATCAGATACATGGATCGTGGCAAAACAGGAGTTGGAAGAGCTGGCAAAAGTAAAATTGCTCAGCATCCATCAGATTTATTTGCATTAGGATCAAAGAGTTCACGGAATGAAAGTTCTGATGCTAAAAATAGACCAGGTGTTGTTCATACAAAACCAAGTAGTAGTTTGACAACTTCTGGTAAGTAACTATTTGATATTAATGATTCTTGTTTGACAATATTAATATAACATCAAATTAATATTTGTACTTGTATGTATATATTGATATGTATATACTGGTACAATGGTACTGAAAATATACAATGTTATATAGGCAGTGATAGAAAAAAAGATGCACCTTCAGGATCATTACAGTCATTTCAATATATACCACAGAAAAAACCTAAGTTAGCAGGTCATGTTGGTCCTCATCGACCACCTTTCCCTAGTGCAGAAGCTTGGGAAGTTGTAGCTATAGACAGTGATCCTGTTGACTTTGTACCTATGACACTTGAAGCCAATGAGAATGATGAAGGTGATAAAGTTATAGGCATAATATGTGGTGCTGTAAAAACACTGAAGAATCAGAAATGGAAGCCTGAGATACTGATCTACATGGGACTATTATTTATAGCAAAAATTCGCCCATCTATTTTCTCGAATGATTGTATATTACACGCATTGTCATCTCTCTTAAAGAGAGACCAAAGTTATAATTTTAAAAGCAAGGGAAATGCATTGGTTCCTGTATTAGCCGCAAATCTTCTGATGAAAGGATTCTGTGATAAAAAGAACTGGCCAGAAATATTCGTAAAGGTTCTCCTGATTTCATATAATATATCTCATGTTTCACTTTTAATATACTTTTAATATTTACACCAGCCTTTTTACAGCTATATACGGACGATGCCGTCGGGGAACGTGTCTGGATTGATCACGAAGAATGCAAAGGTTTTGTCGACAATATAATGACTGGTTTCAACACAAGACAACCACCTAAATCTGCACTTCAGTCCGAGTTTCCGGTATTAATGCCGCGAGACTGCCAAAGCCCCTCTACAGTAGATGACGAAGATCCGACAACCTCGGCAACATCATTATCTGCGGACAAGGAAAAAATAGAGTTCACTGTTAGTCCGCGATATACACATTGCATAGAGAACGTAGAGTCCATAGTATTGGAAGCAGTAAAAGAACAATTAAATAGACGCCAACCAGAGACCATTACGAGAAACTTTTTGAAACTGCTCTCTGCGACGTGCGGCTTTGTTGAGATCAGAAATATTGCTGTTGCCAGATTAGAAATGTGGTTGCACAATCCTAAATTAATGAGAACCGCTCAAGAAGTGCTTAGTTACGTGTGTTATAATTGTACAACACACACTCAAAGGGATGTCGAAGTAATAAGTCAATTGGTGAAGATGAGGTTGAAGACAAAAGCTGTAATTAATATGTACTTGAACGGTGTCAAAGAACTGATAGGACTACACCCGGAGAATTTAGCTACTATGCTGAAACATACGATCTACAACGAATTGTCAAACGCACGCAATCCGAACAACATGCCCATGCTAGCGATAATGTTTCAAACGTTACCTGAGCAGGCGGCAAAGTTGCTTGCGGAGATTTTTCAGGAGTTACTTATGAACCGTGAAGATTATCTGAGGCCATTGCGAGCGTTACTTCGAGAGATCGTACGTGTGTGTAGGCATGATATACATCTCGTAGCTTTCGCACAAACACTTATGTCCGAGAGAGCGGACTTGGCTCAGCAGTTATTGACTTTCGAGTTTAAGGATCGTATGTTCATGTCCATAGCGGATCTGCTATGTCTTTGTATGTTCATGGGAATAAGCCCGCAGGTAAAGGAAGCGATATCCTTATCACAGCGCGCGGACAAGAAAGACGTCTCTCTGCTGACCAATTTCCATTCACTTGTGTCCACGATACAAATCGAGGCGATACTGTGGTTACAAAACTCGGCACAGCAAATGTATGCTGTCGGGAGAAACGATCTTCTACACGCGTTGCAAAAGATCCTGTACCTGGAGCCTCATGAGCAGTATTACAAACTGGACAATTGGCCGCCGGAGTCGGACAGAGCATTTTACTTACGATTGGTGTCCGACGTACCCTTGCTGGAGGATACACTGTATAGATTGCTGTTATTTGGCCTTTCGAAGGAGAATAGCATTACTCATTCAGAGACGATGGAGCTGACCGATCAGTTGATACGACGAGCCGCCGCTAGTTCGACAGAAAATGTTTTGATGTTACGTGTTGAAAAGACGCAGCTAGTCGAACTTATCTTCAATCTCTCGGTATATCAGCCCCCGGGGACGATAAATATACCCGTAGATTATGTGCCACCGTCATTAGCGATATCTAATCTCTACTGGAAAGGATGGATAATGATATTAATTCTAGCTGCTCATAATCCAGATACGATAGGTGTGAGTGCGTGGAAAAATTATCCTATTTTGAGAACGTTGATGGAAATGTGCATTACTAATCATTTTTCATATCCACCGCCAAGTATGGCTATCCCGGAGATTATGGAACAAGAGCGTTCGAAGGAGCTGCAGGTCGAAGCTATTGAGAAGCAGGATATATTGGAATATGAGTCACACTTGGCCGCAGCGTCTACTCGAATCCAATTGTCCGAGCAGAACAGTTTCTTGCTGTCACAATTGATCTCTATGGATCCAACCGGAATCGCCAGAAGGCCACCACCGGGCGTGCTGGAGCAGATACAGCTGTTGAATACCACTCACCGATTGGGCCATTTGTTTTGCCGATCGCGTAAGCCAGATTTCTTGCTGGATATTATCCAGCGTCAACAGCAAAACACGTCGCAGAGCATGCCGTGGTTGGCAGATCTAGTGCAGAACAGCGAAGGTTCATTAAGCCAGCTGCCGGTGCAGTGTCTTTGCGAGTATCTACTGACTACTAGCCCGCAAACGGTCGAGAAGCAGCCTCGACAACAGCAACTTTTAACCCATCTTCAAACATTGTTGACTGACCCTGATGAAGATCAACAGCACGCTTATGAAGTCCTTGAGTACTTTCTCAGGAGATTAAGTAGCCAACAGAGTAGCAGTCGTCTACAAGCTATCACTGGATTGAGGATGATTCTTGATACTATGACTCTTGATGACGAAAATATGGATGTTGACGCAGAAAACGAGAGGTAAGTTCATAAAAATTCTTGAACTGTGTCCTGGAAAAAAAAAAGAAAAAAGAAAAACACTTGATCTTATATTTCCCGATCTTATATTTAACACATTTTATACTTAACATATTTAATACATTTTAGAGAGAAATGGCTTCTACGAAAATTGCCATCCATACCTCATTTTTTATCAGTACGTGGCTTGCTTTCTACAGCGTTGCGTAGTGCTTGCCAAGTCGAAAATAGTCCTGAATTGGTGCAAGCTTACATCTCGTATCTAGCAACACACACCGTCGATGATGATCTACCTGAATTAACCGACTTAGCCAATGAAATCTCTCAATTGGTAGTTGAACGCAGCACAATTATCGCTGCCATTTTACCGCAACCCGAAAGCGACAATCAGCAAACCAGACAAACCCTGCATGCTTTTATGGCGATTTTCTGTAATTATCTTCAGAAGGCTCGCTTGCCGAGACGAGAAGATTATCAATGGTCAGAAAGTCAGGACCAAATTCTCGTCCAATGGAGCAATGGAGAAGAATGCACTATGCATATCCTTGTGGTTCATGCTATGATTATACTGTTAACGTACGACACATCAGAAGACGATTCGTTGTTTAACAGTTTGCTGGAGACGTGGTTCCCGTTAACAGAACCACCAAAGGCCTTCCTTGTTGACACCAGCGAAGAAGCATTGCTTATACCTGATTGGCTTAAATTAAGAATGATCAGGAGTAATGTCCCGCGGTTAGTTGATGCTGCATTGAAGGACCTTGAGCCTCAGCAATTAGTACTTTTCATACAAAGTTTCGGGATACCTGTGTCTTCTATGAGTAAGCTGCTGCATACGTTGGACAATGGTGTCCAAATAGACCCAGGATCAGTCGGTGAAGCTGTACTGGACAAAACATATATGGCACAGTTGGTCCAAGTGCAACACAGAAGAGGCGCAACGGGCGGCCTGGTTTTTGTCCAAGTGTTGCAACTAATAGAGCCGCAATTGCCCGACGAGAGCATCTTGACCATACAGAAGCTGCAGAAGCCGTTGCCGCCGAGCGCCACGGTGCAGAAGCAATCAGTGATACAGTGCTCCGTCAAGACTGATGTACCTCACTTGATAAATCGGCTGTTCATCGAGAATATCCCCATGAATCAGAAAATGGACGCGTACAGGCGTCTTCACAAGATCCTGTCGAAGGATCTACAACGCTGCGGGAAGGAGAGCGGCGCGGTGGTGCTGGCGATACAACATATATGCAGCGTGTTGAGCTCTATGCAGGTCAAACAATTCTTGACCTCGCTCGTGCATATACGACATTGTTCGTGCAATTTAATGCGCATGATACTCTTTCCGCTCAAAAAGCCAATGATGTCGCAACACATACTTGATTTGGCACGTAATATGTGCTTAAACCTGATATCGTTGATAGGCGATGTGAAGGCGCCGGTGCTCTCGATCCTCCGGGATTTCGCCAACGTGCAATTGACGAAGACGTCGCAACGTACGGAATTGTTGAGGTTGATCCAGAATCATGAAAATCCTGGTTCGATGTTGGAAAGCACGGACCCTGTGAATCTAGAGGATGTAGGCCGCAGATTGCTGGATCTTTGTCTCAAACAGCAGAAGAACGACGTCTTGGTCGAAGCGATGGCGAAACTATTAGTCAGTGATAGTAACGAAGGTGCGTTGAAGCCTCGTACGGGCCTGTTGATTGATTGGTTGGCATCGGTAGAACCCGAATTAATTGGTACTTGTCCCAACCTACAAATGAAACTTTTGTTTGGAAAGACGAAAGTACGTATTGTTATCGACGGAAGTGTCACGAGCTCTCATTCTTGCAGACCATATTTGTTGACTTTGTTGACACACAGAGCCAGCTGGACCACTTTACACAAATGTGTTCAGCATTTGTTAAGTAAATGCGACGACGGGTAAGTAAAAACATATCTTACAAATGGGCATAATAGATAAGAAGAAATATCGAGAATATCAGAGAACTGGCAGTATTAGAAATTGAGGAGCTTTTGCTTACCAGGCAAGTACTCCACTCTACTGACTAACCAAGCTGTCATCCTGATAATCTCTTCCTATTTTTATTGATAGTCTTAATTATCAAGATTACTGATCAAGTTACTGATCGTTTGATAATTTACGTAAATGTATATGACATAAATTAATGTTTTATACAAAGAAAAAGTGCATATTACGCAAATCAGTGCTATATTATATAAATTAGTGTATATATTCTATACTTACAAAACTATATTTATATACTATAAATATGGAAAATTATAAACCTTTACGAATTGTAGATACGATCCAACTGCTGTATTGGATTTCTTATGGGCGTTAACATGTAATCCAAAATTATGGCAAGGTAGAGATAAATTCACACCGAAACATTATGTCCCGGAAAATATTTTGCTTCTGCAACAACAACAGTTACTTAACTTAGTGGCGTACATAGTGGCTGAAGCTATCAGTATTTGCAATATGCAGAACAGGAACGCAGCTCTTGCTAAGATGTATGTAAGACTAGATCTATTACTACATTGCATATCCGTTGAAAATCACTTGATCGCCAGTGTGGTTATATATTTAGCAGAACGCATGATGGGTAATAGCAGGTATATATTTTACAATTATTTATATAAATGTGACCATTTGCGGACGATACCGTCACCACGGCGGTAACACGATTTTGCTTCTCAGGTCGAATGCCGCTGCTACAGCGGTAAACAAATAAGAAACGCCAATGCGAAGTTTAATGTACAATCTTATTTTATACATGCTCGACCTGCTGGGAAACAGAGTTGAAAGAATACTCGTCCGCAAAGGGTTAATATATACAAATATAAAGGAGCGTCTGACAATGCGTATGACTGCTCATTTCGTTTGAGATATCTCGAATTTGTTGGCAATCTATGACCAACTGCGAGTGGTACATATTTGTTTTACGAGCGATTGCACGCGTTGTGTTAGATATCCTTTATATATTCTTTATATATTTCAAAAAAATGGCCAATAGAAGTAGATTATTATATATATATATATATATATACACAAGATCAATTCTACAAAGATTTAATAATTTTTGACGGTACAATAATGCACCGCGAAGTTTCTGCATATAAAACTTTCGCGTAAAAAATTGACACTTGTATCTCAATTATTATTAAATTCGGTAAGTTCGTGGGGAAATTTTTACAAAAAATTCGAAGTCGATACTTTTATAAACAAAAATAATTTTTTTGTTCTATTTCTCGTTCTCTCTCTCTCTCTCTCCCTCCCTCCCTCCCTCCCTCCCTCCCTCTCTCTCTCTCTCTCTCTCTCTCTCTCTCTCTCTCTCTCTCTCTCTCTCTCTCTCTCTCTCTCTTCCTCTTTTCTCTTTCTGTTCTCCCTTTTCTCCTCTCTTTTCTTCTCTTTTTCCCTTTTTAGTTGGATTCTAGGTATATGATATTGATTATACTCCGTTGACAACATAGACGTAAATTCAAACAAAACATTACATTTCAAAGAATGCTTTTATTTTTGCAACAACCACAGTTGCTTCACTTAATAGTGGCTCAAACTGTCACTATTTGTAATATGCAGAACAGGAACTTGTGTTGTTGATATATAGAATATCTAGTGGTAAATATATGAAATATCTATGTGTGTCATATACTTATAAATTATGTTAATGTGTCAAAAATAAAAAAACATACTATTCTGCATACAACGTACAATTCTGAATTATTAATTAAGAAGATAGGTGAACGATCATGCCGCGACGCGGTGGATAGCGACATCCGCTGTCATGTAGATTATGTCAAACTGTGAACATGAAAAAAATGTTACTTCAGCATTCGCTTGTTGTTGTTGGTGGGTAGAAGGTTGAGACATCGTCTTGTGCGCTATCATTCATTAATTTTCTTGACGATATAACTTTATTTTGTTCTTCTCTTTTTCGGTAGTAAGTCATTGAAAAAAACAAGAGTAAAGTTGTGGTCTTAGGAATATCTTATAGTATATGACTTTAAGACACTTTCTTATAATGTTTGAAAGACTTCTGTTTTTTGATTAAACTTAAACAAGACGTCCTTTAAACATGCATATTACCCGAGATGATTATAAAAGTATCTGCTTCTTTGTATCTTTACTATATTATACAAATAATAATTATGGACTTTTCTTACTGTTTTCAAGTATTGCAAAAGGATGCAATTTATTGTTTTCAAATGTTGTAAAGAAACTAAGCCGCTGAATTGACTATTAATTCTTAAAGCGGTATTTGGTTTAATACATGTATTTGTAAATATTACAAATTTTTACAAATTTAGAATTGTAAAATTTAATCTTTTCCCACCAGCTTATCAAACATCAAATGGAATTATGATTATGAGATACAAGCAATGGCCATTTAAGATGTATTAATTTTATCATAGATTTATATACATAGACTGTCTTCTTGCGAGAGTTTTGAAGACATGATATAAAGGAAAATACATCATACATATGTTTTGGATCTGCTGTCTCCATCTAGCTTCTTGTTATATTATATTTCTTCAATAGAGTATAAAAAAAAAGTTAAGTAACAAATGACACAGGCTATCCTTGTTAGGTATAGTCTTTGCAGCCTCTTGTGGAGCATTCAGACTATGTATGTAAGCCTATGGATTTAATATCCATCTCTTTAAGATTTCTGCTTCCTTGCCGCGGCTATATTTTGAATTATAATGTCACATGATAATGCCTTATGGCTCCTGGTCTTTCACCACTCAATTCCTGATTGATGACGTCAGAAGCAAAGAACACATTTTTAAAATATTCTGATGTCACCATCCAAGATGTCACGGTGAGCATCCAGGAGCCTTAATGCATGCAACTAAAACGGTTTCATGTTCCTTTCTTTACACAATTTTCTTTAACTTGCAGCGTAGATTCAGATATGACTCATCAATTTCTGTTGCACATGTACATGAAAATTCCTAAAGTCATCTGTTACCTGAGCATTTGCCAAACGAACAAATTCGTCAATGGAGCAAAAATAACCGATTGGGTGGGCTCAGTGCTCGATTGCATGAGCCATTCTTTGTTGACAGCTTTGGCAGCAACGCCCAGACAAAAGTCTTGGAACTCCAAATCCCAAGAGTTCGAACTGTGTGCTAGAAAAATGGCAGCAGTACATCCGATATTAGTGTTACGACAATTGCCGATGTTAGCGTCTTCCTTGATGGGAAGATGTTATCTTGATTTCGGGCAATTTCGCACAGGCCACCATTTGAATCTCTTCACGCAAGTAATGGGTCTGCTCGAGCTTTTGCAACCGCATTTGTTTACAGAAGAACACGAAATTTCGTTGGAGAATAATTTGGAGAATTACTTCCAATGCTTTCAAAATTATGGACCTATTAAGGATCTGATACCTTTGCTCAACAGATTCGTGTCGTTATTACAATCCTACATCACACACGATCCACAACGGGCAATGAGATACTTACAAAAACATGCACATATCCTGCACGAATTGCAAGTGCATTATCCTAATTTAACTGCTTTGAGAGTACTCGTATCGAGTATACCTGTGCCGAAAGAAGGAGACGACGCGGATGATATCCCAATCACTATAGCTCCCACACTTTCACCTGCCGAATCAGTTTTCCCACAGCATTGGCAGTCATTGTTGGCCACTCTTACGAAGTTGCATGGTGAAGGTACAGCGATATGTTTTTTCACGATACTTTTTCCTTTCACTAAGTAATGTTAATATAAACGACCTGCGAACATGATTATTTTTATAATATATGTGCGACATGAAAAATTAATCAATTTTTATCATTTACAATTATCTTATATGATACAACTTCTTTCATAATATTCTATATCTGAACGTAGATGTATTCAACGCACTTCAGGAGATCGAGCATTTATCATCACGGAAACCTTTAGTTTTGGAGCCCATAATGGATAATATAGCAGAGTTGTTGGTATCTCCACAGGGTAATATTAGAACTCTAGCGCATACTCTCCTTGCCAGAGTACTGAAACATCGTCCTTTGCCAAACGCGAACATATTATCGGCATTCCAGCGGTGTTTGGATAGTCATAGAGCGGATGTTCTTCTATCAGCTCTGGAAAAACTACCAGACATTGTGCTATGTATGCAAGGTAAAACGCCAATTTATATAAAACGAATTTCCCTTGTTATTGTTTTATGAGTGAATTTTTTTTATTTCTCTGTTTTAGAACATGCTTTACCATTGATGAAAAAGGTGTTCGAATTGGGAGTAAATTCGAATGTCAACACTATACCTTTCATCATTAAAGCTATTGCTCTATTAAACACGCAACAAGGTTGTTGAGGCTCTTAAGTAAAATAAGATAAAAAGAAATGTATAGAGAGATTTAAAATAATATAAATAAAATAAATATTTTTGTAAGAATATTTCACTTGAAAGAATATTTCAGATTGCACAAATATGCTTTGGTAATCTAAATTCTTTTGTATAAATTTATATGACATATAAGAATTTTGACCACATATTTTTTCATTTCTGACATTATGAATCAAGAGTTCCACGGTAAATTCACAAGAACTTTAACTTAATTTAAGAGGTTATTTTAATAATAAAAAAATTAATAAAATTTTCTATGAATAAAATGGTATTTTCTACGAATTAATAAAATATCCGTTTTCTATAAATTAATAAATATTATTTATCTAACCTTTTAGAGACTGTATCTTTTTTATATGAATATGAATGTAACTACAAAATAAATAAAACAAATATTTTACATTTTAATTATACTTTATGTTTACTTATATTACACTTACATGGTTATGGGAAAAAAAAGATATTTAAATTCGCATTATTTTAATTTAAATAATCATTTTTAATAGTGTATAATACAATGCATTATTTACATTTAGATTAATTGCATCAAGGCAATGCAAATTCAAGCATCTTATTTTTTTTATACAAATATTTACATATATAATTATAAAACTCTATTTTCTAGGAAAAACACAGAAATTTATAATATAAATTTATTGAAAAGCTTCAGGAGTTACATTATTGACCGCATAGTTTTTCATAAACATAGAAATGGCGTTTCTTATATCCCATTCCGCATCCTGAAGGTATTTATAGCAGTATCTAATATTCATTGTAGTAAGTTCGCGTAAAAATCTAAGTAGTTGCTCCTTCTCAGACACACTAAGTACTGTTGGAGAAAATTTAGGAGCAGATTTAAATTCATATTTTACATCGCTGTTATTAGCAGGCGTACCGTCGATATAATATTGGTCATTAGTGATACAATATTCATTGTCTTCCTTTCGTATGATAATGAAAGTCCGATTGAATAACATGGGTGAACAGGGTAACGTCCGATATGAAAATAATCCCTGTACCGAAATAGCTATGTGATTGTCTCCTTCGTTTAACAAATCGATATAAAAAGTCTTAAAGTTGTGTAACGTTGGTGGCTGTCGTTGAAGTGCGGTGATTATCTTTTCAGGTCCCCATAACAGGAACTCATGACATTTGGCATAATCCACGAATTTCAACAAATTTCTGTTTGTAGAGAATGTTTTAATGATTTCCTTATATGTGTGATTTGTTGTGGTACCTAATGTCATGGAATATACCGCATTCTTGTCATACAAACCATTCATAACTATTCTATCGTCTTGATCATATAACGTAAAGAAATGTCTGACAAATTGCTTAATCAAGGAAATTTTTGTTCCACTGCCGAGATAATTACTCTGTATACAGGGTACGAATTTCGTTTCCATTCCTATGACAATTCCATCTAGCTTCTGTAGATGCGGAAAAACATTTTTCACAGCATGTACATATTCCTGGGAGCTTGTATATTTTGTGCAAAGTGGATTCCCATCCAACCAAAGTTCGCTTATTTTAAATTCGCAGAAATAACGCAAATACTCTACGTCCATAATCTGATTATGCCTCAGATCTAGTTTAGTCAAATGGTAACTGAAGAACTTGTCAAATAGTATGATAGCTGTAATCTTATTGTTCTTCAGGCTTAATTCACGCACAGGCAATCTGGACTCTCGATTGTTACCCATAATTCCCATTTTGCTACAAAGCAGAATAAAATGTAGGATCTTTGGTATAGAGATCGGGCAAAATATCGAACCTAGTGCCTTCTCATTCTCGAAATCATCAAGATTGAATACTTTTTTTATCGGTTCATATCTATCATGTAGAGCTTGCGCAATGACTCTATTTGTATTTAGTTGTAGTTTGTGTACACTGAAAAATCCCAACACAATGTCCATGTACAATTCTTGACCACCTGGCAATGTTATACATAGTCCTTGCTTCACTATATTTTCAATGGTAGTAGCACTGCATTTTGCTAGGAATGTACTCTTGTGTTTATCTTCGATGGTATACATAATTGGTATTAGAAATTCTGATTCACAAGCAGTTACTACAGCACGTATGACATCAGTCCGACTATGTAAAGCACCATTAAAGATGATAAATTTGTGCCACAAATCTTTACGACTCGCAAGGTTCATCTCATGACTGTCAAACGATGGCTTAGAATGTGAAAGTCGATGTGGCTCCCACGATAATTTTATTAAATTATTATTTGATGTCGTTGTTGGTAATGCCATTATTAACTTATTGTGAAGAATGATTCCAAATTCCAAATTCTTCCAAATTCTTTATATATCAAATTACCTAATTATATAAAGCCATAATATAATAATCGAGTTTTCGTATAGTTTTTCTAAATCTTGCAGACACTCTCACTGAAAAATTATCTTTTTCACAAAGCTATACGTAATGTTTTTGAGCTGTTTCTCTTACCGAATTTATGTTTCTTTTCTTACGATGTTTCTTACGATGTCACTTCACCTATTCTTTTCTCTATCTTTATCTTTCAGTCTTATTTTATTTTGATAGAAATATATAGAAATAAGTCACGGTATATTCCATTAAAAGCATCGATAAGGTTAAATATTGTCAGCTTTACGGAATTTAACATGTATAAAAACCTTTACAATGTACCAATATTTTAACCTTAACTGCGGAACCTTCAGAATAACGTTTCAGCTTCAGGTTAGAATATTTATGATGCTTTCAACAGGCTATGAAAGAATTAGGCCGTAAGCAACACTGGAATGTCGACTAGCTAAAATTTCGGTTCCTTCGTAGAAAGCGCCACGTAAAGTGCTCAAAGTTAATTAAATGAATAGTAGTTTCCCCGCCTTATTTATATATCAGAAATATGGTTAGTTTAAATTACTTTCTCCTTGCTCTGATCTACAAGATAACTCTATTTTTGGTTTTCAGCATCAAGAACAAATTATTTGTATTAATTACATGTATCATTGATTGAATTAAAAAAAAAAAGAAAGATATTAATCTCATATTTATTAGCTTATTACGGTTATTTTTTCTTATAGTTCTTTAAATATGTAAAATCAAATTTTCATTATCTAGATAATAAAAATTCAATTGTGCACATAATAAAGAGCCTATTAAAATTCTATTAATTTTCTCTCTCTCTCTCTCTCTCTCTCTCTCTCTCTCTCTCTCTCTCTCTCTCTTTGTTGACACATATCAAACATCAAAATGTCACTCTTTCTCTAGATACATTCTCGCTTCCTGGATTAATCAATAATTATGGAAAACGCTTAACTAGAAACAATGTAGTTACTCAGAAATTTCTGTTAATTATCAATTAATGGTAAAAAAGTCCGTGTGCACACGTCTAAAGTATGTAGGTAAGGTCTGTATATACACGTGCAAGGTATCTGAGTGTACAAGATCTGTGCTATCAAAATAATTTTTGAATTCAGTTCTCCAATATCACACAATTGAATAATAACAATGATTTATATGTATATTTGTATGTGTACTGTTTATTATTATATATTTTTGCATTAATATAATTATTTGCGTATTTTCGAAGATTATTGAGAATATGCTTTCTATTTCATTTCTCGTTAATCTACATTTTGGTTAGATTGCATAAATATTCGTAGCGTCGTGAAATAGGAGAATATGGTCGACAAATACTGTAAAAATCGTAATATATTAATATTCTAATGTTATGGTTTAATAGCTTATTATGTAGAAATTATTATAGCCTACAATATAGTTTTGTATCTATGTAGATAATATGACAATTAATATAATAGTAATATACATTAAAACTTTTCTTTACCGATGCATAATAACTTAGTGATAATGAAGGCATAACACAGGGTATCATAATTGTCAATGGTTTTTGAGCTCTCATTAACATGATCTGTACACTTTTCTGCAGTTCTACTGAATGTTTGTACCATTTCGCACTATAAACGGCCTCTCCGATTTTGTTACACTATAAAAGAGTTATCATATTTATTAGAGTTATCATATTTTTTATGAAATTTTATATAAAATGAGAGAGAGAGAGAGAGAGAGAGAAAAAGAGAGAGAGAGAGAGAGAAGTCGTTTTTTCCAGCGATAAGATACACTTACAATATAAATTAAATGTTCCGCTGGCCAGGTATGCATAAATACTTCCGATAATCCGCTACAAATTAAACCAACACATTGAATTTTTATTGATAGTCGCTGCTCCTGTTTAAAACAATGTACAAATTACTTTCAATTGATCAAAATATTTTCATAAAAAATAAAAGCCATCATATTCTATATATGTATAAATATAAATTTTTAATAATTTTTAACGAGAGTACAATGATAGATAAGAATCTTTTTGAAGGCTTGAAGTTAATGTTTTGCAATACATAGTATTATTGCAGAAAATAACATTAGAAATACGAATACTTACAGTAATAAAAACAAGACCCAATATTATTAATGCAGAAGTACTACAACATACAACTATGAATGCAAAGGGACGTATTACGCGAATAACTTGTTCCGTATACCTAAAATAGATGCATGGCGTGTATCAAGTTACAATATCATATTTTTATTAAAAAATTACCTCTTTTTTTATATTTCTAATTGATTGACATCATAAATAATAATAAAATGTAATATAATTATCATTTTTATCTTATAGCTCCAAAAGAACATGGCCTATTATGTTTTCTAATGTAATTAACATAAATAATCATGTAACAATTAACATTTAATAATTACATCTATAATATCAAAATCTGTCAAAAGATTTTGATATACACATACTGTTATATTCCTAAATTTTAGTAGAGTTTCATTGAAATATATATATAAATACTGGATGCAATGTACGCTTTAAAAATATACATATTAAAATTATGAATATTTGCGATACAATAAATGAAACACGTAATTTGGTATTTAATATATCTCACTTTAACAATTTCTGATGTTCTTGAATGCATTTCATCAAATCATAAATATTTCTAATTGCACGCAGATTTTCGGTTAATAATTCGAATCTCGCCGATGTAAACCAAAGTAAAAGCGATGTGAAGATATTTATACATATGTGACTAGCAGCTTGTAATGCACATATAGATTGATGTGCATAAACAATCGTTTTCATCGGTTGGTAGGAAACGTCAAATGGATATTCTGCCATTGTCGGGAATGGTTGATTAAGTGTTACAGGTCCACAGATAAAGATAATAGTGAATAGATATACATTGATTAAAGAGCCACCGTAAAAGATGACACATTTGCTTATATATTTTTGTAAGATAGCTTCCTCGTGTGGTTTGATCAATTTATAAAAATTTTCCATCTCAAAAATGATCGACTGGAATTGATTATATGCACTTTATATACGCAAAGAAGACGTGCATAATAATTAACACTATTTTCCTGGTATCACATATTATTCCTGACATTATAAGCATTTATGTTAAATATATTTTTGTTTTAATTACTTGTAAATGATGCAAATTAATTCTATATACTACAATATTGCATATCGCATGCATAGTAGCGCATATAATTATTATCGCTTCTGCCATAATAATATGATTATTAAGGTGATTTTTAACTGTATTCATTAATGATAGTGCCAAGCTTAAATGTAAAAGTATCGAGAAGTACTGATACAATGCTACACAGATAACTTTCAATTTAATTGCATCTTTTGGTTGTGGCCAAAAACAAATAACGAACAGACTTAATTTTACAACATAGATTACTTTTGCTAGCGTTAATTTTTCTCGCATGGTTCTATAAAAAATCACATATGTATTTATTCAAAATGTTATCGCGGAAATTTTATTGAAAATTAGTTGATTTAAAAATTAAGAAAGAAAAGAAAAACCGAAAGGTTCTTTCATTCTAATTTAGAAAATAGCTACTTTACATGCAATTAATATCTGAAGCAATGACCCATATAAATAATTAAATTAAATTATTAGGTTTACAAATTAATCCGTTCCATTTATCTAATAAAATTCAGCGTTAATTTACAGAAAAATGAAATATTTTAATTCTCGGAATATTCGCTACTATTATCAATAATTTTCCTCTTTGTGTCGGATATCTGATAAATCATTTCTTGAAAAAAAGGTGACGACTTTGAATTGATAAATTTGTCAACATTTTTATGAAACTCTCTCTTTTCTAGGATAAAATTATATATAAATATATATTCAAAGAGAGATAAAATTATATATAAATAAACATGTAAAGAATATACTAAAATTCTCGTGTTTAGCGTAACCGCTTCTGACTAGAATTATTGCTTCCAAAAGTTGTGAAATATTTTCTATTAATTTCTGAACATAATCTATTCTTATATTTTTAAATGGCACAATCTATTATAAGAATTATGACACGAATGATTATGAAATGCTCGTGGAGACTTTGTAAACGTCAAAATAGAATACTCTCTCGTTGTACATTTCTTGTAAAATAAAAACGGCAAGCATACCGCACTATATATATTTATGTTCCACGCATTAGCATTCATACCGATATTAACTATAAAAGAAATGGAATTTTAAAGAATCAGATAAATTCATCAGTTAAATCATTTTAACACGTATTTATGTTATTTTATGATATAACTGTTCGTCGAAATTATAATAGATAGAGCTTATAGACGGTAATCTTAATAATATCTACGTAAGACGGATATGAAGCAACAGAAGACTAATAAATTATGGAGTATGCAAGATATTAAGTGGGTTGCGCTATAATACAGCATAACAATAGCTCTAGATAATACATACATTACGCGGAATAAAACTTCTTAGTGCAGCTTTAGTCACGTTGCAATGCTGCAGAAGTAAGGAGTATATTTTACCTGTCATGAATAAACTGTGCAGATGTGTTTAAAATAATTTTTATTACTGTCTCTCAAGGACTCTATTTTTTTTCGCACATGGATTTTCCTTCCTCTTGTTATTAAAGTATAGAGAGGTGAATAATATTTTACTCAATAGTTTAGTATACTACTACTACTATTCCTACTACTATTACTACTACTACTACAATTACTACTGCTGCTACTGCTGCCATGTATGTATTGCCATGTATGTGGCGTATTATTGTTATGCGTGTATATATATATATATATATATATATATATATATATATGTTACCTCACTATGTTGCTTACTGTATATAATAAAAGTTAAATTTTCATTATGTACGTTATAAATCCTATCAAAAATCTATTAATTCTCTTTCTTTTCGTTAACGCATAGATAAAACATCAAACTGTCAAAGTATCACTCTTACTTTAGATATATACTCGCTTCCTGGATTAATCAATAATTACGTGAAATGCGTAGCTAGAAACAATGCGGTTAGCCGGGAATTTTTAGTAATTGTCGATTTATCGATGGTAAAGCATTCGCGGGACTGAGTCCGCGAATCTGCTATCAAAACAATTTTTGAGAATTCATTATTTTCCCAATACCACACGATTTAATGATAACAATGATTTATATGTGTATTGTTTATTATTATTTATTTCTAGAACGAATACAATGATTTGCCTACTTTCAAAAATTGTCAAGAATATGCTCTCTCTTATATTTCTGGTTCGTCAACTTCTTGGCTAGTTTGCATAAATATTCGTAGCGCCGTGAAATAAGAGAATATGGTCGACAAATACTATAATAATTGTAATATGTTAATATTCTAATACCGTTATGGTTTAACAGCTTATTATTTAGAAGATTTATCATAGCCTACAATATACTTTTGTGTTTACATGATATAACAATTAATATAATAATAATATATTAAAACTTTTCTACCTTTGTATAATACCTTTGTATAATAGTTTAGAGATAATGGTGGCATGACGCAAGGTATCGTAATAAGCAGTGGCTTTTGAGCCCTCATTAAAATGATCTGTATACTTCTCTGAAGTTCTACTGAATGTTCGTACCATTCCACACTATAAATAGCTTTTTCGATTTTGTTATTCTGAAAAAGAAATATCATGCATAAAATACTAAATAATTCTAATATAAAATTCTATGAAATAAGAAAAGTCGATTTTTTCAGCGACGAAATATATTTACAACATGGATTAAATGTTCCGCTGGCCAGGTATACATAAATACTTCTGATAATCCATTAAAAGCTATACCAGCGCATTGAATTTTCATTGACAACGGTTGATCCTATTTAAAATAATGCATAATTTCTTATAATAGATCAAAATATTCCATTAAGAAATCCAAACAGCAAAAGGTGCAAAAACAGATTTTGCATAGTATCTGCTGCAGATTCTGTCAGAAGTTTATTAGCAGAAATATAACAAGATCTGATGGCAGAATATTATCCCACACACATGTGAAAAAATACTGATGACAGAAATCGAAAAGGATTTGTCATGTCAATGTATTTAAATGGAGCATATTGTAGATCTTGCTTGTTTTCTGCCGTTAATCTACACTCAGATTCTGTCAGCAGATTTTGTCGACAGGACACGAGCGGGATACGAACACAGATGTCTACGGATCTGTCGACAAATCCTAATAGAATCTGTTGCCCATTTGTTGATAAATTGTTAACAGATTTTTTTCTGGAGAATAAAAGCTATATTAACCTGTATAAATAAATATAAATTTTCAGGAATACAATAGCGAACAAGAATTTTTTGATGATTTGAAGTTGGCGTTTTGCAACAGTACTATTACAATAAATAATCATAATGCGAATACGTACAGTAACAAAAATAAGACCCACTATTATTAATCCAAGGGTACTAAAACACATAACTATGAATGCAAAGGGACGTATTGCGCGAATAACTTGTTCCGCATACCTAAAATAAATGTATGGCGTGTATCAAACTAAAATATCTTATTTTTATTAAAAAACTATTTCTTTTATAATCTAATCGATCATAAATAATAATAAAATGTGATGTAATTTTCATTTTTATTTTATAGCTGCAAGAAATGTAGGCTATTATGCCTTTTAATGTAATTAATATAAATAATTTTGTAACAATTAACATTTATTATTCATATCTATAATATCAAAACCTGCTAAAAAACACACACACACATTTACTGTTACATTTCCAAATTTTGGTAGAATTTCAATGAAATACATATATAAATATTGGATGCAATGTACACTTTGAAAATATACATGTTAAAATTATAAAGAATATTTGCGATACAATAGGTGCAACAGTTAATATTAGTATTTAATATGTCTCACTTTAACAATTTCTGATGTTCTTGAACACACTTCGTCAAATCATAAATATTTCTAATTGCATGCAGATTGTCGGTTAACAATTCCAATCTCGCCGACGAAAACCAGAGTAAAAGCGTAGTGTAGGTATTTATACATATGTGAGCAGAAGCTTGCAATATACATATAGACTGATGTATATAAGCAATCGTTCTCATCGGTTGATGGAAAACATCAAATGGATATTCAGCCATTATTGGAAAAGGTTGATTAAGTGTAACAGGTCCAGAGATGATGATAATAGAGATCAGATATATACCAATTATAGATCCACCGTAAAAAATGACACATTTGTTTATATATTTTTGTAAGATAGTTTCCTCGTGTGGTTTAATCAATTTATAAAAATTTTCCATTTCGAAAGTAATTGACTGGAATCGGTTATATACACTTTATATAGAAAGAAGACGTAATAATTAACATTATTTCCTCGGTCAATCATCCCATAATATGACTTCTAATATTATAAACATTTATATTAAATATATTTTTGTTTTAATTACTTGTAGACGATGCCAAATAATTCTATATACCACAATATTGCATATTACATGTGTAGTAGGGCATATAAATATTGCCACTTTTACCATAATAGCAGGATCATTAAGGTGATTTTTAATTGTATTTATTAGTGCTAGCGTCAAGCCTAAGTGTAACAGTATCCAGAAGTACTGACACAGTGCCACACAAATGATTTTTAATTTAATTGCGTCTTTTGGTTGTGGCCAAAAACAAGTAATGAACACACTTAATTTTATAAAATTAATTACTTTTGTAAACTTTAATTTTTCTCGCATTTTTCTATAAAAAAAATCACGTATGTATTTATTGAAAATGTTATCACTAAAAATTTTATTGAGAATTAGTTGATTTAAATAGTTTTCATGATATAATAGATACAATTAAGAGCAAAATTAAATGGAAAAAAAAGAAAAACCGAAATGTTCATTCATTCTAATTTAGAAAAGAACTACTTTAATATCTGCAATTAATATCTGAAATTAATTTGCATAAATGATTTAAATTATTAGGTTTACAAATTAATCCGTTCCATTTTTTAAATAAAATTGAATGTTAGTTTACAGAAAAGTAAAATACATTTTAATTCTCGGAATATTCGCCACTATTATCAATGATTTTCCTCTATTTTTTCGAACATTTGATAAATCTCCTTTTGAGAAAATGTGACGATTTTGAATTGATAAATTTTTCCGGATTTTCTAGAATAAAATTATATGTAAATATATATTGAAGAGCAAATGACAAAATAGACATGCCAATATATTAAATTTTTCGTGTTTAGTGTTACCGCTTCTGACTAGAATTATTGCCTCCGAAAGATGTGAAATATTTTTTACTAATTTCCGGAGATAATCTACTCTTATATTTTTAAATGGCACAATTTATTATAAGAATTATGACACAAATTATTATGAAATACTTTTAGAGACTTTGTAGATGTCAAAATAAAATACACCCCTGTCGTATATTTCTCGCAAAATAAAGACGGCAAGACATCATACCGTCCGATATATATCTATGTTCCACGCATTAGCATTCATACCGATATTAACTATAAAAGAAATGGAATTTTAAAGAATCAGATAAATTCATCAGTTAAATTATTTTAACACGTATTTATGTTATTTTATGATGTAACTGTTCGTCGAAATTATAATAGATAGAGCTTATAGACGGTAATCTTAATAATATCTACGTAAGACGGATATGAAGCAACAGAAGACTAATAAATTATGGAGTATGCAAGATATTAAGTGGGTTGCGCTATAATACAGCATAACAATAGCTCTAGATAATACATACATTACGCGGAATAAAACTTCTTAGTGCAGCTTTAGTCACGTTGCAATGCTGCAGAAGTAAGGAGTATATTTTACCTGTCATGAATAAACTGTGCAGATGTGTTTAAAATAATTTTTATTACTGTCTCTCAAGGACTTTATTTTTTTTTCGCACATGGATTTTCTTTCTTCTTATTATTGTAGTATAGAGAGGTGAATAATGTTTTACTCAATAGTTTAGTATACTACTACTACTACTACTGCTACTACTACTACTACTACTACTACTGCTACTACTACTACTACTACAATTACTATTGCTACTACTGCTTTCATGTATATATTGCGTGGCATATTATTGTCATGCGTGTATATACAGGGTGTTTGAAAGTTTATCATGCAGACGAAAGTTGGAGATAGATTGGGTGTAGCCGAGAAGAAAAGTCATGTACCATAATGTCAAATTGGCAATAGTTACCGAATTATTAAATTAAACATGTGAGCCAATGAGCGCGTAAAGAGTGTTGGGCGGTCGTCTCTTGTGGCTTGCGCTCGCTCGCTCGTCGTTCGCGCTCGCCTCTTGTCGCTTGCAGTTGCCCCTCGCCGCGCGCGCTCGCCTGTCGACGCTCCTTGATTCCGCCTATACCAAATGTCTACGTGCTTACCACGGCCGCGCAACGCTCTCTACGCGCTCATTGGCTCACATGTTTCAATTAATAACTCGATAACTAATGCCAATTTGACATTATGGTACATGACCTTTCTTCTCGGCTACAACCAATCTATCTCCAACTTTCGTCTGCATGGTAAGCTTTCAAACAGTCTGTATATATATATATATATATATATATATATATATATATGTTACCTCACTATGTTGCTTATTGTACATAATAAAAGTTAAATTTCCATTATGTACGTTATAAATCCTATCAAAAGTCTATTAATTCTCTTTCTTTTCGTTAACGCATAGATAAAACATCAAACTGTCAAAGTATCACTCTTACTTTAGATATATACTCGCTTCCTGGATTAATCAATAATTACGTGAAACGCGTAGCTAGAAACAATGCGGTTAGCCGGGAATTTTTAGTAATTGTCGATTTATCGATGGTAAGGCATTCGCGGGACTGAGTGTACACGATCTGCTATCAAAACAATTTTTGAGAATTCATTATTTTCCCAATACCACACGATTTAATGATAACAATGATTTGTATGTGTATTGTTTATTATTATTTATTTCTAGAACGAATACAATGATTTGCCTACTTTCAAAAATTGTCAAGAATATGCTCCTTCTTATATCTCTGGTTCGTCTACTTCTTGGCTAGTTTGCATAAATATTCGTAGCGCCGTGAAATAAGAAAATATGGTCGACAAATACTATAATAATTGTAATATGTTAATATTCTAATACCGTTATGGTTTAACAGCTTATTATTTAGAAGATTTATCATAGCCTACAATATACTTTTGTGTTTACATGATATAACAATTAATATAATAATAATATATTAAAACTTTTCTACCTTTGTATAATACCTTTGTATAATAGTTTAGAGATAATGGTGGCATGACGCAGGGTATCGTAATAAGCAGTGGTTTTTGAGCCCTTATTAAAATGATCTGTATACTTCTCTGAAGTTCTACTGAATGTTCGTACCATTCCACACTATAAATAGCTTTCTCGATTTTGTTATTCTGAAAAAGAAATATCATGCATAAAATTCTAAATAATTCTAATGAAATAAAATTCTATGAAATAAGAAAAGTCGATTTTTTTCAGCGACAAAATATATTTACAACATGGATTAAATGTTCCGCTGGCCAGGTATACATAAATACTTCTGATAATCCATTAAAAGCTATACCAGCACATTGAATTTTCATTGACAACGGTTGATCCTATTTAAAATAATGCATAATTTCTTATAATAGATCAAAATATTCCATTAAGAAATCCAAACAGCAAAAGGTGCAAAAACAGATTTTGCATAGTATCTGCTGCAGATTCTGTCAGAAGTTTATTAGCAGAAATATAACAAGATCTGATAGCAGAGTGTTATCCCACACACATGTGACAAAATACTGATGAAATCGAAGGATTTGTCATGTCAATGTATTTGAATGGAGCATATTGTAGATCCTGCTTGTTTTCTGCCGTTAATTTACACTCAGATTCTGTCAGCAGATTTTGTCGACAGGACACGAGCGAGATATGAACACAGATGTCTACGAATTTGTCGACAAATCCTGATAGAATCTGTTGCCCATTTGTTGATAAATTGTTAACAGATTTCTTTCTGGAGAATAAAAGCTATATTAACCTATATAAATAAATATAAATTTTCAGGAATACAAAGGCGGACAAGAATTTTTTTAAAGATTTGAAGTTGGCGTTTTGCAACAGTACCATTACAATATATAATCATAATGCAAATACGTACAGTAACAAAAATAAGACCCACTATTATTAATCCAAGGGTACTAAAACACGTAACCATGAATGCAAAGGGACGTATTGCGTGAATAACTTGTTCCGCATACCTAAAATAAATCTATGGCGTGTATCAAATTAAAATATCTTATTTTTATTAAAAAACTATTTCTTTTATATTTCTAATCGATCGACGTCATAAATAATAATAAAATGTGATATAATTTTCGTTTTTATCTTATAGCTGCAAAAAATATACGCTATTATGCCTTTTAATGTAATTAATATAAATAATATTGTAACAATTAACATTTAATATTTATACCTATAATATCAAATCCTGCCAAAAAACTTTGACACACGCACACACACATTCACTGTTATATTTCCAAATTTTAGTAGAATTTCAATGAAATACATATATAAATATTGGATGCAATGTACACTTTGAAAATATACATGTTAAAATTATAATTAATATTTGCGATACAATAGGTGCAACAGTTAATATTGGTATTTAATATGTCTCACTTTAATAATTTCTGATGTTTTTGAACACACTTCGTCAAATCATAAATATTTCTAATTGCATGCAGACTGTCGGTTAACAATTCCAATCTCGCCGACGAAAACCAGAGTAAAAGCGAAGTGTAGGTATTTATACATATGTGAGCAGAACCTTGCAAAATACATATAGACTGATGTATATAAGCAATCGTTCTCATCGGTTGATGGAAAACATCAAATGGATATTCAGCCATCATTGGAAAAGGTTGATTAAGTGTAACAGGTCCAGAGATGATGATAATAGAGATCAGATATATACCAATTATAGATCCACCGTAAAAAATGACACATTTGTTTATATATTTTTGTAAGATAGTTTCCTCGTGTGGTTTAGTCAATTTATAAAAATTTTCCATTTCGAAAGTGATTGACTGGAATTGATTATATGCACTTTATATAGAAAGAAGACGTAATAATTAACATTATTTCCTCGATCAATCATCCCATAATATGACTTCTAATATTATAAACATTTATATTAAATATATTTTTGTTTTAATTACTTGTAGACGATGCCAAATAATTCTATATACCACAATTTTACATATCACATGTGTAATAGGGCATATAAATATTGCCACTTTTACCATAATAGCAGGATCATTAAGGTGATTTTTAATTGTATTTATCAGTGCTAACGTCAAGGCTAAATATAACAGTATCGAGAAATACTGATACAGTGCCACACAAATGATTTTTAATTTAATTGCGTCTTTTGGTTGTGGCCAAAAACAAGTAATGAACACACTTAATTTTACAAAATTAATTACTTTTGTAAACTTTATTTTTCCTCGCATTTTTCTATAAAAAATCACGTATATATTTATTAAAAATGTTATCACTAAAAATTTTATTGAGAATTAGTTGATTTAAATAGTTTTCATGATATAATAGATATAATTAAGAACAAAATTAAATGGAAAAACAAGAAAAACCGAAATGTTCATTCATTGTAATTTAGAAAAGAGCTACTTTAATATCTGCAATTAATATCTGAAATTAATTTACATAAATGTTTTAAATTATTAGGTTTACAAATTAATCCGTTCCATTTTTTAAATAAAATTGAATGTTAATTTACAGAAAAGTAAAATACATTTTAATTCTCGGAATATTCGCCACTATTATCAATGATTTTCCTCTATTTTTTCGAACATTTGATAAATCTCCTTTTGAGAAAATGTGACGATTTTGAATTTGATAAATTTTTCCGGATTTTCTAGAATAAAATTATATGTAAATATATATTGAAGAACAAATGACAAAATAGACATGCCAATATATTAATCTTTTCGTGTTTAGTGTTACCGCTTCTGACTAGAATTAATGCCTCCGGAAGATGTGAAATATTTTTTTACTAATTTCGGAAAATAATCTACTTTTATATTTTTAAGTGGCACAATTTATTATAAGAATTATGACACAAATTATTATGAAATACTCTTAGAGACTTTGTAGATGTCAAAATAAAATACTTCCCCGTTGTACATTTCTCGCAAAATAAAGACGGTAAGACATCATACCGCTCGATATATATCTATGTTTCACACATTAGCATTTATACCGATATTAACTATAAAAGAAATGGAATTTTGAAGTACCAGGTAAATTTTCCAGATAAATTATTTTAACACGTATTTATGTCATTTTGCTACGATGTAACTGTTCATCGAAGTTATAGATAATGCTTATAGATGGTTATCTTACTATCATCGACATCAGACAGATATAAAGCAAAAGTGTAATATACATAAGACGGATATAAAGCAACGGAAGACTAATAAATTATGGAGTATGCAAAATATTAAGTGGGTTGCGCTATAATACAACATAACAATAGCTCTAGATAATACATACATTATGCGGAATAAGACTTCTTAGTACAACTCTAGTCACGTTGCAATGCTGCAGAAGTAAGGAGGACATTTTACTTGTCATGAACTGTGCAGATGTATTTAAAATAATTTTTATTACTGTTTTTCAAGAACTTTATTTTCTTCCAAATATGGTTTTTCTTTTTCCTTGTTATTAAAGTATAAAGAGATGAATAGTTTTTTACTCAGTAGTTTAGTACACTACTTCTACTACTACTACTACTACTACTACTACTACTACTACTACTACTACTACTACTACTAATATTACTAGTATTACTACTACGTATAGTAGTACCATGTATATAATGCGTGGCGTATTATTGTTTTGCGTGTGTGTGTATATATATATATGTTGCTCATTATGTTGCTTATTGTACATAATAAAAATTCAATTTGTTTTATATATATATGTATATATATATAAATAACGCATAAACATATATATTTTAAAGTGATTATTAAACGAGGAAAAAATTTTAATGATAATATGATGCGAGGGTGCGCTTCAGCTGATTTCTTATACAGCGACGGACTGAACGCATCGCGATCTTTACCTCGGCCGCTGAGCGCGAAGTGGTGGCAGGGGGACGATGGGTGTCACCTTTTGAATTTCGCTCAAAATGTGCAGATCGTCTCTAGCTCTGGTTTAAGGTTTAAAGAAATATATTATCTGATCTGTAGATTATTTGACCTGATTTTGTTAATGCTTATCAAGATCAACTTAGATTCTCTTAATGAAGTTGTATATTCTTTTTAACATAAATTGATTTCTTAGATCGTTATGCTTCAAAAGTAAATACTGGTAAGTAAGATTGTCGAGAAATGAATATTTTCTGAGATACTTTGTTATATTTTCTTTTGATACTTTTCAACAAAAGATATCAAGTATCTCGTAAAGTATTCATTTCTTAATGATTTCTCTTTAATATTTTTGTACATAAGATACTTTTTACATATTTTTATACTTGGCATTTTTCTTTCTTTTTACCTTCATAAAATACTTTTTAATGGTCCAATTTTCAGTTCTTTTTCATATTCGTTGAGAATATTCGTGAATTTAACGAGCAGATGAAAGAATCCTGCACAATTTATATGAGAAAAACGTCTTCAGCCAATTGGCTTGAATTTTTTATATATTGTAATTCTTGCAGCCTTGATGAAAAGTTTAAACATTTTTTTTTCATATAAATCGTGTGAAGTTTTTTATAGTATTTATTTCATTATTTCCTGGAATAAACTGAAATTCCAATTCTCATTGATCAAAATGATATCAAAATGATATGTAAATCCTACTTAGATGATACAAAAAATCTCAGATATCAGAAACAAATCAATGAAAAACATGGGACCAAACTGGAAATCTAACTGAACATATTTTCATATCGCAGAAACTCTAAATATCAAATATAATATTTTCAATACAAATAAGCAGAACAAAGAACGTTAAGATTAATAAATATAAATAGCAATAGTAATAATATAAATACATGTGTGGAGTTTTAACAGCTTCCAAAGTTACTTAGACTTAGACTATCTTATGTTTATCGTAACACTTCACAAACTTTGTAGGGTCAAGCTTGCACTCGACGAATAAGACGAGTCCAACAAAGTCTCACCAAACTCGCAGGTTGCTCACCGTCATCTTCTTCAGATATGCTAATTCTGTATACATATAGCTCCATAATCGATATCCTTTAGCAACTAACGAAAACAGCGATATTTGTATACTATCTTCACTAGTTTCTTCACAGAATCGGTTCTTATCCTCATTGTTCTGCAATTCTCACGTGTGCTCTTAGACTAGTATATTTAGTCAACATAGTCCTATGACTAATTTAATCCTCATTCTGTTTATAGAAAGAAGTTCCCCGATTCTGTCTGGGGAGAGATGTCCTATCAGTAATTTAATCTGGATACATTTCTTTCCAGCATTTGAGTACAAATTAAACAATAACAAAAATATGCAATGGAAAATGTTATATCTTTTATCGTCGAAACATTAGTGAGATTAAGTATGCGTTAGGACAATTTATTGTACGATGAGTAATATCCAATGAAATTGTTATATAACACGGCAATAATATTTAATGGCAATATTTACGTATCCTCTAATTCAGCACAATCTCCTTCTTCCTCTTTTTCCTTTCTTAGATGTGTCTATTCACAGAAACGTATAGAAAATAATCCTGAAGATATACCCTATGCTTTCATCAGCGACCTTATACCCCAAGTAAAGCATCAGAGCTACATAGTAACATATTAATGTATTCGATGCATTTATAATATGCTTTGCAATTTATGTTGCGAGCGCAACAGATATAATGTAACATACATTTCACAGTACGTCGTCTTTCTGCTTATTTTACGAGAACTTTATTGTGAAAGTATATTTGATGTGAAACGGAAGTCTATAAAAACTTGTATGACTGTTTATGTTGAAATATGTAATGTAATCGTTTGTTTTCTTCTTCTTGTTTAGAATTTTGGCTAGAAAATTCTTTTTCTGTTATATATTTGTTCAACGTATCATTATAAATTTTTGAAATTTCTTCAGTATATATTGTGACGTATGCGTGTGTGATTTAATATAATTATGTTAAAGAATCGGGCGCTAAAGCAAATAATTCACATGGTAAAATTAAGTGTGTTTATAACCTGGTGCTGGCCGCTCCCAAAAGATACAATTAAACTTAAAGTTGTCTGTGTGAGTCTGTATCAATATTTGTGTTTGATTTCAAGTTTCGGCGTAACGATAGGGTTGATGAATGCAGTTAAGAATCACCTTGATGATCCACTAATTATGGCAAAATCTCTAACTATTATGTGTCCTACTATACACATAATTTGCAATATTGTGAGCTGTAAGGTTTATTCCTATCGTCTACAAGTAATTAATATAAACATATTAAGTACTCTTCCTCCGAAATTTTTCCGTGCGCGTATTTTTTTTATATGTATAAGGTATCTCATCTTTCACGAAAAATCGTTATAATCTTGACATTTTTGTATTAGGATTTATCTTCCTAAATTATCTAAAGGATCTAAACTTATAAAAAAATATTTGTGTGTGTGGTTTTAGTTGGTTACTTTCGAAATGGAAAATTTCTGTGAATCGCTTAAGTCTCATGAAGAGCCGATTTTTGATCAATACATTGGCAAGTGTGTTTATTTCTATGGTGGATCGATTATCTGGATTTATATTTCTTGTCTTATCATCATTTCTGGACCAGCTACTTTGGATCAACCGTTCCCAACAACTGCCGAGTATCCATTTGACGTTTATCAACAACCGCTGAGATCTATTCTTTATATTCATCAGGCTTTTGTGTTTACCCAAGCTGCTGCTCAGCTATCTATGAACGTTTTTATAGCTATGTTACTCTGGTTTATTTCAGTGAGATTTGAGTTATTAAATGAGGAATTACGAACAATCACAGATATTTATGGCTTAATGAAATGTGTTAGAAAACATCAGAAGTTACTAAAGTAAGTATTAAAACATATTTATCTTATTAATGAAATTTATTTGAAGAGAAATCTGTTCAGACATGTGTAATGAGATTTCATGTTACATCATTTGCTTAAAAATTTGGGATGACTCGTTTAACCCTTAGCGCTCTGTGTGTTTTTGTACTACTGTCTACCAGCAACACCGACACATTTTTGCAGCGGAGCATCTGAGAAGGAGAAGTCTTATTTTGTGCGGAAGGAATTACACGTGCTTGTGAATGTTTTTGATTTTATTTATTTTATAAATATGTATATTCCTCTTGCAAATGAAACATAAATTTTAAATTTTATAATTCACCATCGTGTGATATCTTTGGAAACAATCCCCCATGTGCATTCTGGGTTTACTTGGGCAAGTGTCGCAGTACTCACTAGTTTGACGTCTGCCATCCTTTTCTTAAAAATAATACTTGAAAATAATAATAAAATAATAATAATAATAATAATATTTGAAAATCAAATATGTCTTCATTATCACTCAGCTTTAAGTTTTCATCATAACATTCATTCGTCTCCATATTTTTAACCATAAAAAAGGTCGTAAAATAATTTAACCTCAATATTACAGACTAGCACGTTTTAACTACAGATAACAATTGCCAACGCCGACGATGACATAGCATCTGAAGCGTAATCATGTTAAAAACATTTGGCTCCGCAGCGGAGCCACCGGAGTTACTAAACAAATGAGTGATGTCTCCGTACCGGCGCCAACGGAGCGCTAAGGGTTAAATATTAGGACAATATATCTTGACAAAAATGTATAAAACATTTATTTTAGATACGCAGATGAAGTAATTGCAGTAGTCCGTCCGTTCGCATTATCAACTATAACTCTCAGTACTACAGCATTAATTATAGTCGGCCTGATTTTTATTACTGTGAGTACTACTGCACAATAATAATAATGGTAGTGTGCGTATTGATAAATAGATATAATAATTTGCTTATATATTTTGAAGATAATCGAGTGAATAGTTCAAAGTAAAACGTTACATAAAATTTTGATTTTATTCTTAATGCAGGGACAGCCATTGTCAATGAAAATCCAATGTGTTGGTTTAACTTTCAGTGGATTATCAGAAGTATTCATGTATACTTGGCCAGCAGAAAATTTAATTTACATCGTAAGTTAATTCTGCTTTTGTCTCTATTCCCTCGTTTTTGATACTTTATTTTAATTTATCATGATCATTCGATATTTTTTTCTCTAGAGCAGTGAGGTCGCACAGGCGATTTATGATGCGCAATGGTACGAACAGTCAATTCAATTACGTAAAAGTTTACAAATGATTATATTAAGGGCTCAGAAATCAGTAGTTATCTCGATACCGTGCGTTATGCCTTCATTATCTCTGAATTATTACACATCGGTGAGAAAACATGGTTAATTATTACGTTGTGATATTAATTATGTGCACTAATTACCATCGCTATTACTAAATGTTTCATTGCAATTTACAATTCAATATTAAGTAAAATATTAGCGACATTTGCGTCATGAATTACAATAATATAATATATAATCACAATTAATACGAAATATAATATTCTATTCGTGAGACATGATGTATGAAAATATTATTAATGTTACAGTATCTATCAACTATTTTTTCATATTTCACGACGCTGCGAGTTGTTATGCAAAATGAAGAATAATTTAATTTTCAAGATGGAGAATTAAAAACACAAATTGTTTAACTTTGGAGAACCTACAATCCTCATATTAAGAATCTAGCAAACAATACTCATCGCATTATAATGCCGTGATTGTTGAATTCATAACATTCTTCCTAGTAACCATAAGCTATTTTGTCATAGATAATGTAGACAAGAATGTTTCAGCAAATAATATTATAGTGATTTATATTGTAGTAATATCTTAAAAAGTACAAAATAATGAATATTTTTCTTCAGCAATCTCTATTTTATTTGTAGTTTTTCAATTTAATTAGACCCCCCCTTCCTTTTATCTATATTAAGTAAGAAACAAATAAATCTGTCTATGTTTTACAACTGTTCAAGAAATAATTAATAATACTTACACGTATAACGAAATATGTAAATTATTATATTACTTTAAAATGACACTAGCGTTGAAGAAATTTATAGAAGTATTTTCTGACGTCCTTTATCATCTTTCTTTTTGAAAATTGCAAATATCCATAAGTACTAAGGCAATTTAGTATAACTTTTGTGGGAAAAAAGTTTTAATTTAACGTAAAAAGAAATAGTCTGCTATGATGAACATTATACACATATATCTTTCCCAAAGTGGCGATTTTTGTTCAACATTGTGTATGTTCGTATTATTTACTGGCTCTTGCCTCTCTATATAATGTGAAATTGATTATTACAGATTCAGTAGTATCCAGGATTACCGCGCAAGACAATTTGCTATACAGTCGGGTTATTGCCATACTTCCCCCTGGTCTGTACCTAACGCTTTTGTAATACGCGTGTTATAAATATAACACTTTCAACTATGCACTATCCGGAAAATAGCCGGATAGTCTAAAGTATATGCTGCATACGTACTCACTAAACACAATATACATCTTTCTTTACAACGCGTGTGCAAATTACAAGGTATATTGTGTAGTTATGCTATTAAACATTATATATTTATATGTTATGGGCTGGCAAAAGCTTATAACTTCGGTAAAGATAACATAACGTGAGCAGCAATTGAGAACGAATGTATAGGAACCGGAAGTTTTACATCGATAAAGTCTTAGATGCGTAATTATGGCGAGAAAAGTAACTCCAAAAGTGGCGATGGCATTTTTGAAAGTCATAATCGTTTTATGTTTCTCATGGCCTCTCCTGAAGACCGCTAGTAGATTTCAAGTCATACGTTTCAAAACTTTGCGCTTCTTGTTCTGCATGAATGTGATAGTATTGATCGTGCCTATGACATACACTATTTACTATAATGACTATGATTTGCCAAAGATAACGAAGCTATGGTGCTTATTGGGAGCCTTTGTGCAGGTCCCTCTGGAAATATCACTACTCGGTGTGCAATATGACCGTTTGCAAGTAAGAAGTGCCAATTAAAAATTATATCAAACCGATCCTGAATAAACTTCCCCCGAACCGATGTATCGTAATGTATTAATATTAAGTTTAAATATTTTAATTAAAGCATTAAAAACATAAAAACACCTCGTATTTTACTTTTGGCATCAGTTTTGTGCTACATGGTGAACAAAGTAGCATCTTTGCAAATATTGTTCTCCATCTTCAAAATTCGATCTCAGATAGCACAACACATCCTGAGATCATCCTGGATGTGTTGAGAACGCCATGGAATTCTTCCCAAAACATCTTGGACATGCCTAGGATTGTTCTGGGACGTCTTGTGCTATCCTAGGCATGTCTGATTAAATGTTCAAGTTTGTTTGCAAGCTTCGTTTGCAAAATCGTATAATTAGAAATTATAATATTATAATATTATAATATTATAATACTTTCTACTTTAGGTATAACGATCTGCTGTACACAAACTATGTCGGATGTTTGTTCCTCCAGTAAAAAAGTTGGTCCTTTCTTTCACCTAAAAAGAAGGCATTGTTGCTTCTAATTGTACAAACGTCAGACGTTATGTGCTCCAACTGACCATACAAAATTTCAGAATTTGATTTCAGAGATGGAGTATAATTTCGAATGTGCGCAAGTGCACGAAAGAGACGTATACCAACGATACACCGACAAATGCGTGCCTTTTTACGCAGCCTTTACGTTCGCGGTTTTTCTCACTGCGATCGTAATGTCAATAGTTACGCCATTGGTGGAGGCCGATCAGGCTTTTCCGACAGAAGCGAAGTATCCCTTCGACGTGGAACGTGAACCGGTCAAGACTTTTATCTTTGTGCATCAGTTTATCGCCATTTGGCAGTGCTTCTCAACTGTTTGCCTCAGCAGTTTTATCGGTTTTCTTATATGGTTTACCGCAGCGCGTTTCGAGATCTTGTCTCAACAATTTCGGGCTGTCAACGGAACCGATGAGATTATCGCGTGCGTACACCGACACATCAAATTATTGAGGTAATAGAAAGTATGTGTAAAATGAAAGCGAAAGTGAAAGGTTATCGACAAGTATTTTGTAAATTGTTTCGGATGTTTCTAAAAATAGATATTCTGGACGTTATTATGAATTATTTACACAAAATTTGTGATAAACATCCATGAGTAAATTTATGTGAATGAGTGTCTCTATGTGATTTAATTAATGTATAAATTATTTAGTGCTAAATAACGAACAGTGAATTTAGCAAACGTGCGCAGCATATACGAACCAAATGTTCATCGGCATTAGATTCACTTTTGATCCGGTTCGCTCATGAAGAGATATATTAAAGAATCGATATTTGATAGATATTTTGATATTCGTTCGCTCGGTATATACGCAGTTTTATATTATAATAATGACAAACAGTATATTGATGACATTGATTTCATTAGTTATATTTTACACAAATGTTATTTTATGAATTTTATATATGTTTATTTCAATGTATTCCGTAAGAATTTTTTTATTTCTTGCTTTTGACTCCATAATTCCATAGATAGCCACGGAGGAAAAATAGATCAAAATTCGGAATTCTTTTTTATTAATGAAAGTACCTCTAAAAATAGTTTATAGGCAAAGAGTTTTTAAGTCTCTTCATCGATAAAAAAATTCAGAATACCGATTGTAGCTTTCGTCTTAAGCAGCTTCCTTAATAAAAATTTAATAACCTGAATCTGTAGCTAACTTAGGTACATGCACAAATTAATGAATTCAGAGATCTATGAAGTTTATTTCTCTGTTAAATAATAATGGACTACGAACGTTAGTTTAAATTTCAAATTGAGAATTTTTTTATCCGCGATAAATTCGTTAAATGCTCATTAAAAACAGAAAATATTCTGTATAATGATAATTTAATATACTTACCTGGAGATGTGATGTCGCGTCCTGCTTATGTTGTCATGTTCCGTGTCACGATGCTGCTGTCTTGTATCCATTATCCTGGTTTTCCAATTCAACATCTTTATCTCCGTTGTTACGGGGTCTCATAACTCAGTATGAGGCAGTATACTGGTACTATATTGACACTGCACTTATACTGGATTGTCATTGTACTGTCACGTATACGATGGTTTAATAATAAAAGAAAAAAATTAAAATTAATGCAATGCCAAGTAGAATCTGATTTAATATGTCAACTGAATTACTTTGCACATACTTCAGTTTGAATAGAATTAATATTATTTCCTTTTGATAGCAATCTTGACTTGATTGACTGAAACACAAGACAGTATTTACTGACTTTTGGAAATTTCAAAATCATCAAATTAACAAAAATCAGGGCGCTATTGTAACGATATATTCTTGAGACCAAATAGAACAAAAAAATCCAGTATCACTTTTTCTTCCGACAAATAGTTAGCGAAATATATATATATATATATTGTAAGTTAAATATTGAAAAACATCAAGTTTTCCTTAAATATCTCAAAAAATATTAGACAAATAAAAAAATGTTTTAGACAAAAGTTGTTCAAATTAATTGGTAGAAAAAGAAGGTGTAATATAAAATAGGGATTCCTGTTAATATTTTTATGTTGATCATGACCGAGCTTTTCAAGGTCATACCAAGGTCAGATAGATATTATCATCTAATAGATTTTTTAAGCCCTATTCTTTTTATTTAAAACATTTTTCCAAGAAATCAATATTTTCCAAGATTTCCAACTATTGCGGAACTTTTTGCCAGCACTGTATATTTCAGTGACTACTACTGACCTCTATCAACAGCGAGAATTAATTCAAGCACCTAATATAATCTGTATTTAAAATTACTGCTAGTTAAGTATTAATTGCTTTGTTATATGAATATACACATGCACACCACATTGCATGCATATATACATGCATAAAATTATTAAATTTTTTGCCTCTAAAACGATAAATTATATTTAGAAATTGCAGTTAACAATTTTACTAATTGATTGTTGATTAATCAAAATTTAAAAAAGGATTCAGATATTAATAATGATAGTAATAATAGTAATGATAGTAATAATAATGATAAATAATAAATTTTTCCAGGTATGCTCAAGAGGTAATCATTGCCTTTCGTTCAGTAATATTAGCGCTAATAATCATTTGCACATGGACATTTATAGCTAGTGGTTTAACAATTGTAAGCGTATGTATTTTTTTTGTACTATCATTGTACTACTCTTTAATATGTTGTAAAACGATAAATAAAAGAATCCAGAATAATATATTTCTATAAAATTAAAATTCTGTGAAAATAAAAGATCACTTCTCTCAATCAAAAAATTCACAAAATTTATATAAATTAATTTTTATTAATAACTTCAATAATAAATAATACTAATTTAAACATAATAATTTAATAACAACTAATAATTTTCAATTATTTTGTAATTAAAATTTTTTCAATTCAAAGTGATTCTTTAATACTATTAAGAGTAGTTTTGAATTAATTGTAAAGTTAGTAGCAATTTTTGTTTAATGCAAAATATCAAATGAGTTGAAGAAAAATTAAATGTGAGTAATTTTGTCTCTGATTTTTCTATAAGAATCGCTACTAACTTTCTAAACTATGTTTTGTTTATCTTAGTATGTTTATGCGTATAGCAAAGTACAACAGCAGACAAAACACATTTCATGATTCTATGGATAACTGGACTTATAGAAGTTTATGCATGTGCTTGGCCAGCCGATCACTTAATGGATGCAGTAAGTCAAATCCCAGTCACACACACACACACAGTATAAATTTCTAAAAGAATTTTAAATATGTCTAAAAGTCATCCCATTTTTCACAGAAAAATATCTTTTAAAACTTTATGCTGTCTGGCTTATCAAATATATAAATGAATAATCTACTTTTTAGATTATTTAGGTTACATATCTATTTAGGCTATTTGTGAACATTTCAAATTTGATCTATATCCCAGATAGCACACGGATGTCCATTGGACGTCCGTTATATGTCCATTTTTTTTTACAAAAGACGTCTATAGGACGTACGTTTGTCACAAATTCGGACATGGACGTCCGATGGACGTACGGTCGCGGACATAATAATAAGTGTCCATTTGTTTGCAACTTTCGGAACGCCATCCTAATTCGAGAAGAATGAGAGTCACTGCTCCGCCTACGGAACACGCCTGCGCAGTGACTCACAACGAAAGGCGAGAAATGAAATATACGCGGTGGGACATATTATAATAACACAGACTCAGATGAAATGAATATTCCAGCATTAAATGGAAGTGAGGGAATACAGAACAGACAAGAATCATCCGATGTAAGTCTTATACTCCGGGGGACATCTGAAAAAGGTAGAGATAAATAAACATGTTTATGTTTTTAAAACAATACGAATTTAATTAAGAGAATTAATACATATAAATGTATTATGTATTATATATTATGTATTATTATTATGTATTATGTATTATGTATTTATATGTATTAATACATATAAATGTATAACAGAATCGTAACTATCATAATGCAGCTTAATTCTCTTAATTAAGTTCGTATTGTTTTAAAAACATAAACATGTTTATTTGTGCCTGCCTTTTACGAATGTCCTCCGGAGTATAAGACTTACATCGGATGACTCTTGTCTGTTCTGTATTCCCTCATTTCCATTTAATGCTGGAGTATTCATTTCATCTGAGTCTGTATTATTATAATATGTCCCACTGCGTATATTTCATTTCTCGCCTTTCGTTGTGAGTCACTGCGCAGGCACCGCAGGTGAAGCAATGACTCTCATTCTTTTCGAGTCGGGATGCGTTCCGAAAGTTGCAAAAAACGGGCACACATTATTATGTCCGCGACCATATATCTGACGTCCTACAGGTCCAATGTCCAATAAGGACATCCTTGTTACGTCCAATTTATGTCCACGGACGTAAATCGGATATACGGACATAAATTGGACGTAAAACGTACATCCAATGGATGTCCGGGATATTGCTGTCTGGGATATTATTAAGCGATAATAAAATATATCTAGTGAATATAATTAGGTAAAGAGATAAAATATTCTAAATATAGTGCAAAAATATGTTCTTATGATGAATTGTCATATGGAACTTAGTATGATGCAGTAGCTAACACTTTCAGCACTATTTTATCCTGTGAAAAGTTCTTTTCTTTGTTATATTTTCTTCAAAAATTTATTACTATATTATTATAATAATTAACAAGAATTGTTTGAATCTTGTTTCACCTGCTTTTGATTATTATTGAGAAAAGAAGAAAACAATTTTTATACATATATATTAATATAAATAATTATTGACATGTTTTTACTCAATTTTTTTCTATAGTTTTTACTCGTAATCATTTTGTTTAACATTATATAACAAATTATATTCATTGTTCTAACATTCCATTCGTCTATTTTCATTCTATTAATTTTAATAGATCACAAAACAACAACAAAAATATTTTAAATCTAATCATTTTTTGTTTTGTAAGATTGCTTATTTATATATTATTTTGGCAACGTTTGTAAACATGTAATTGTAAATATGTGGCTAAAGGAAGTTACAAAATTCAGTTATAAAATTTTTTTAAACTATTTTATTATACACACATACATGCACTAATATATCCACTATAATATCCTCTTATCATATAACGTCATAATTACATACTTTAATTAATAACTTAATGTCGAATGATATAGAATAATTTAATGATTTTAGTTTTATATTTATATTAGTTTAATAGTTTTAATGATTATTCAAATTCCACTGCCTTAAAATTTTGTTATTGTTTGTTAGAGTACTGATGTTGCACAAGCAGTATATGATTCAGTGTGGTATAATCAAAACGTTAACTTCCAAAAAAGTATATGGTTTATCTTGCTAAGGAGTCAGGTACCAACGGCTGTGTCGGTTTCTTCTTTCATACCAGCTATCTCGTTACGTTATTACGCGTCGGTAAGACTCCATTATTTACCGTTAAAAGTACACAGATAATTGATTACAAAGGCTCTCGCGGAATCTTTCACAGGCTTTCTACAATAAGCCGTTAGTTATAAGACGTAATTAAATTGATCAACCACAGTCGATTATTCCGAAAAATTATCAATTTGTTATTGTAGAAGGTCTGTCATGGCCGTTCTATAATGGATACAAGAATAAAGCATAAGCAATAAGATATAAACCAATCACAATTGATTATTATAAGAATAATCGATTGTGACTGTTCTATTTCTTACTGCTTACACTTCAGCCTATGATCTGTTCTTTTTGCACTGCTGGGTATCAATCATGAATCTTTTCCTCTAGTATGAACTCGTGAAAAGTGAATATTTCCATATGCTTTTACTTTAGAAAATTTTCACTTTTCACGTTAAAGGAAAAGATTCATGATTGATGATACCCTGAACCAGACCGGACACAGAGCCGATTACGCCGGGACGCTTTTTCTGCCGACGCGCCCCTGAGAAAATGTGTGCACACTACATCCATCCTGACGGTAACGGCAAAGCGTGCACGGTTCTTGCTCACTTTACTTCCCCTTACAAGAGATAATAAATTAGACAAGCACAGGTGATCAATCGATCTCCGTCTTTGTCGCACCATCGATGAACGTACGCGCGGCAGGAGGGGACACGAGGCAAGTCAGCGGCAAATCTTATCGCTGAGCCAAAATCTCTCCCATCTTGCCCCTTCGTTTTCTCATCTTTCACGCCACGCACTGCCCGCAATTCGGGAAGAAATATTTCGAGACCGCGCGGAAAACTCCTAGCAATGACACAAAATGACGCTAATAGGGGTGACCATTTTTATAATATTTATATTCAATTTTTTCCTTTTTTTTATTCAATTTCTTTCATTTTTTTCCAAAATCAATGCAAAAAAATGAAAAGTCACTGACTATAAGTTAATTATTTGTGATAATTATTTGTGATAAGACGTTAATCTAGATTCGAAATAAGGATAATCCGAGCAAATCGCATCGAATCGTGATTGCACGTTTTGACATTAGAAGTCACGAAAATTTGAAATCAATATAAATTATCAATTCTCAGTAGAAACGGAGATATTAACAGTACAACTTAAAAATGTAACCTTCGGTATTTTCTAAACGGCTCAAGATACAGGAACGCGCTTTTGCCACAATATAATCCTATATCAACCCTATTCTCGTCATAAAGCTCTACTCTCAATTCCCAGTAGGAACGGAGATATGAACATTAAAATTAAAAAATGTAACCATCGATATCTCCTTAACGGCACAAGATACAGGAATGCGTTTTTGCCACAATTTAGTCCTATATCAACCCTATTCTCACCATAAAGCTCGACTTTCAATTCCCAGTAGAAACGGAGATAGTAAAAGTATAATTTAAAAACTTTAACATTCGATATCTCCTAAACGGTTAAGGCCATCACACGTAGAAAAATTTTAACCGTAACCGTAAGGTTGTAAGAAAACTGACCAATCACAGTCGATCCATTCTCTTGTGACATTATAATAATCGACTGTGATTGGCTAGTTTTCTTACAACCTTACGGTTACGGTTAAAATTTTTCTACGTGTGATGGCCCTTAAAGATACAGGAACGGGCTTTTGTCTCCTAAACGGCTCAAGATACAGGAACACGCTTTTACCACAATATAGTCCTATATCTATCCTATTCTCACCATAAAGCTCGACTTTAAACTGCCAATAGAAACGGAGATATTAACAATTTGCGAGACCGTGCTTGTCAAGTACGCTATTATGGTTGTAGCACGGACATAAACTGCCTGAAAATGGATGTAGTACTGGCAGTCCGCTAGTACATGTAGGTTTTACTGCCGAAACCTAAAATTAGATATAGCATCGTAGTTCCCCTCTCAAAATGGATGCAGATGGCGCTCTTTCACAGTGCGGAAAGTCGGTGTGGCCGAAAACGCCGTGTTGGCCGCTCTTATGTTCCTCTCTGCTATAAATATGAGCTATTGAATCATTTGATATTCGTCACACGCACTGTACATGCACATGTAGAGAGGACCATGTTTTCAGCCACGGTAGTTGACGCTAGAAAAAGGTAACACGGTCCCAGCTTAACTATCTTTCTCTGACCGTTCGGTATAGTGGAGCGAATAGGGCAGTGCTCCTTCCAGTATGGTTATATTTCAATGGTAAAAACAGAGTGCTTCTTTTTTTCCGAGAGTTATATCCCCACTCTTGAAATTTGGAAGAACGCGCAGTCTAGATATATTATAGCTGTATTCCAAAATTCACTGCCAGCGCTGAAAAATTATAGTTTGCGTGACACAAACTATATATTTTCAGTATTGGCAATGAATTTTGGAACACGGCTTTCGTCTATAGTATAAATAGAGGACCGTCGTGCCCTCTACTGCTATACTTTGAAATTAAACTGCTCTCTAAAAATGTTGTGTGAGGCGGGGAGAAAAGCACTGATATTATTTTGTATATTTCAGTATGTGTCAACAGCCTTCTCGTATTTAATGACATTACGAATTGTATTTCTGGAGGACGACGCAACTAAAAGTTAAATTTCGAAGTTACATAAATTCCGAAAGATAGCTCACTGATTTTATTCACCAATAAAACTATATTACTATTTCGCATAAAAGAACACCTTCACTCCGAAGATATTCCCTTTAAAAAAAGGCATGTGATCCAAATCTCGAATGTATCGAAGTCGTATCGAAACGTTGCAGCCTCATTTCCGCAATGCTAATTGGTCATTTCGATGTCATGTTGCGACCGCCTTCGTGTTGTTGGGGCTGTCATCGCGGCGATTGACAGCTGAATGACAGTTTGTACGAAAGGAGTTATAATGGGGTTATATCACGTTAACAATTTTATAACATAAAATAATAAGCTATAATTTTTTTTTCTTCTTTCTCGGGTAATGGTAATAAATGTAACGAGAGAAAGAAAAAGAGAATGAAAGAGGGAGGGGATAGGGAGGGAGGGAGAGAGAGGGAGAGAGGGAGGGAGAGAGAGGGAGGGAGGGTGAGAGAGAGAGAGAGAGAGAGAGAGAGAGAGAGAGAGAGAGAGAGAGAGAGAGTATATGCGTATGCATAGGCACGCATATATATGATTTTAACATACGTATAAAACAATACATATACATAATAAATATATGTCTAAATACACATACGTGTCGGATTGAAGTTAAATATTTGGATCTGACAGTTGCTGTAAAAACGTCGATATATTTTCAAATTGCTAAATATACTGCGTAAATTTGAGCACAACGAACAACAAATATAAATTAATGATGATACGCTTTATTATAATAAATATTTAGTTATTTGTATGTTGAATTTATATGATTTGTTCGAGCAGTTTTAAATCATCTAATATTAACATGGAGAGTTCGAATATCATTTTGTTACCATTTTTGTAAATGATATGAAAGTTTATGTACAATTTATGGAGCAGCCTGTATGTGTATGACCACGTGCACGAACACGCATACATATTTTATATGCATATCTTATATGTATATAACGAGTGAGAGAGGGGCGAAGGGGGAGAGGGTAGGAGAGGGGTAGTGAGAGGGAGGGAGGGAGAGATAGAGCTTAAGATGATCTTGCATAGAACTGTTAAACGTCGAAATTTTCATTGGTTATATGGTTACGCGTTACTATGTAGAAAATATGGTTCATGGTTCAATAGATGGTTCCAAATGGATCAATTCCATTCCTACGCCAGTCATCCCAATGCAGAAAATATGTCATGGAATTTCAAACTGTATGCGCCTAAATACATCGTATGTTGGAGTCGGATATTATCGGACTTATATTACACTCCAGGGATTATTTTTGATCTATAATATTTATTCTAAACTTCTAACTTTAATATGAATAAGCTAAAATGGCGCGCGCTTGTAGTGTTCGTGTTAGTAAAAACAGGAAAATATTTACATTTGTTTTAAATAAATTACGATTCAAACTGTTACAAGTAAATGTTAATTGACATCTCTCAGGAATAAAAATAACTTCAAACCTCAATCGCATTATAAAAAAATAATCTATTGAATATATTTTTATAAAAATCTCTAAAATAAAACCTTTATAATTAAAGGGTCTATAAAAGCTATATTGTTGGCTTTTATCAATCTTTTACTTTGCACTTTAATCGGTTATCACAGAATCTTTTGTTTATTTAATTGAAACACTTAAACTAAACATATGTTGTCACAATTGTCATAGTAGATATTTCTGAAATTGTGTAAAAAGAAATTCTTCATAAATTATTGAGTTCATAATATTCTTCTTATATCTCATATAATTTATATAAATTTTAATTTTCTTGCATCACATAATTTTTTTTTTGGAAAATATCAATTTCTATGTATACATCTTTACTGAGTAGAGGTACATTCGAAATAATAGTTTATATAATATATTGAAATCTATATTTTAGAAAAGAGAAACCTAGATATAATACAATTTAAAATAGCTAAGACGCATCAAAATCAGGTATCGGTAGGGTACCAAAATGTTTTAGCGCGTTTGTAGCGGAGGATACTACCAAGTTGTAAACTGGATGTATAATCGCCACTGAATTTGTTACTTTTGATCCAACGATCGATGGACGTGGTGAATTTTGTGCAACTGATAATCCACTTAGAGCGTAACATGTATGATATAGGTCTCGGTTTCTGAAAAAAACAAAGAAAAATGATGAAATGCAACGTTATCACGATATATGTTATTTCGCAATTATCGCAAATTACTCTGGTTACATAAGATACAATTTTTTTATTTTTATGATGTAACTGCTAATATAAATGCAATAATAGTAATATAATCACTGATATGAATGGACACAAGTCATACTTTCCCGGTTTATCCAGAAGACCACCTAGTGGATGCTGACAACAAACTAATATGTACTCTTGTAAGGCCTCTTGATTGAACAACCAGTAATTGGAATTATACTCTTCTTTTTCTTTCGACAAGATAGCATGAATCAATGGGAATGCTCCACCTTGCCAGAATGAGTAACAACCATCCACCAGTTTATTGGTACGTCCTTGAAAACCACCCTCTAGACGCATCTGCTTATTTACTATCCATCTCTAAAAAAAGAAAAAAATAAATAAATAAAATATACATAAATATATATCTTTATATATAATATCGTAAACAAATATAAAAATAAAGACCTTATTAGGATCTTATCAGTAATTCCATACTTTCTTGTATTACTTATGTAATTCTTACTAAGAGTGCTGGTAAACGACACATATATGTTTTCCCAAGAAGCACGAGTGCTGCTAAGCCACAGTACGCATATCCACCATGAGCCTCCATCCCTGGACAACCTCCAAACCCACCCTCCCATGTCTGACACTTGGCTATCCACTCTTCTGTACCTCTAAACATGTCTGGAGTGTACACATTTGTTAATTTTGCAGAAACTAGAGCACAGTATGCGCCACGCATGTCAATTTCACCATTGGCATGCATGCAAAATGAACCATCTTCCCCTCGTAGAGACATTAGAAACTGGCGCAAGTTCTTCCTGAAATTTTGATTTTTATCATATGAAATATTTTTCAAGACCTGACAAATTATATCATAGAATAATTTTTGTATCTTGAACTAAATGTCAAAAAGTAGGAAGTTAAAATGGTGCATTTGTATGGATATATAAATTTACTATATTTAAAAGTAATTATAATATAAAAATTGCTATTGTAAGATGCAACATTAGTTAAATTATTTGTTAAATAGATATAATTCGTGTTTAGGGAAGACATCAATAATGACTTTATTCTTCATATATATTATAAAGATGATATTTCTCAGTAACAATTAAAAGATCTTAGCTGTTACTCATTGTTTATTTAAAAGTTATTAACAAAAGCTTTATAAATGGAATATAATTTTCTGACATAGTAAATATTTCAACTGAAGAATTCTTAGAAAGATGATTTCTATAATATATGTGTAAGATAAAATCATTGAAGGTGTCTCCTCTAAACAGGAGTTTTACCATTAAATAGTATAAGCAGGTGAAGAAGCAATTCACTACTTACTTTAAGAAATGTACAGGATATAGGAATTCTTCAAATAATATAGCAGAAAAAATTATATTTTTCTATGTGTTAACATGCATACCTATCTATCACATTGTATGCCTCTTGCGTACCAATAGTGCATAGTGCATTTATAGCAGCATATGTAGAAGCTAAATGTGGATATTGTCCTGGGCCACCTCCAAAACCACCTTCGGGTGATTGACACTTAGCTAAAAAGCCTGCTATCTTGGAATATTCCTCGTCCCCCAAACGTTCTCCTAATATTTCAAGTGAATGCAATATCCAATAACACAGCCAAGGTTTGCTGCAGTCCAAACACTATAATTATAAATACTCAAGATATACTGTTATGTTTGAATTGTCATATATAAAAATAATATATCAGCTTTTACTTGTATAATATATTCATAAAATTGTATTTTTTATATTAAATAAACAAATACCTCATAAGCCCCACTTAAATTATTGATTGATTTCTTTAAAAAACTAATATGCCTCTGTTTAATTAAAGTTGGTTCTTTGCATAATTGATATAATGTAAGCACATCATCTTCAATACGATTCTGAAAGTTTGAATATATTTTATTTAAATGAAACATTGCTTATATGAATTTTATACATTATATTATAGTATCATGAATATAAGTAAAAAATAAGTAATTAAAGTAAATTATATGCTTGTATATTTATGTAAGGACACACTTGTTCGATTGTGGTTGCAGTTTCAAATCCTTCTTTATCTTGCTTTTGCCCCAAAATCTCCTCGTAACTTCTAATTCTTTTCTTATCTAATATATCATCAAACTCCAAATCCATAATCTGATAAGAATAATTCGATGAATAAAATAATAATCCATTAATTACAATAGTATTTCTAGGTGCATAATGGAGATGATTTTAATTGAGTTTAAAAGTTTATCTGTGCTTGCATAAATTACAAATCGTTGCAATATATCACTTCAAACAATGACATTCGATGAAAAAATACGAATCAGTATAAATATGGTACAACACTATATTAAACTTATATTTGAACTTGTTAAATGACATTATCATTGATATTACAGTGATACTTACGTTATTTGTTTTGCTAATATTTATTTTGCTGATCAATAATACTTGACGATAAATGTTAAGTTTAATGTCTATAGCTTTTTATCGCAAGTGTCATCGTTCTGATTTTTGCACTAGGGTGTGGTAAAGTTGACGAATAATCTAAAACATCTACAAAACATCAAATAACACACACGCGTAATCGTGCAATGGTTAATTAACTGCTATAAACATCGACGAGATAAAAATAAAGATCTTCAACTCTGAGTAAATTTTCGTATGTATCTTATATATACTGTGTATACTAATATGATTGATATAATTCACTGCCGGTATAACAGCTTTGTAGTTACCTACCAAACCTAGGGTCACTAGAATTTTATGTTTCGCCTATTCTGGGTGTTTACGATAAATCGAGTTAGGCCTGATCTACAATATGTGTCGCAAGTGGCGTTGGCGAATCACAGTCGATTATTACAAAAATAATCAGCTATAATTGGTCAGTTCTTACGGCTTACAGCTTACAACACCTATTGTAGACCAGGCCTTAAGGCTCGTCTACAATAGCTGTAAGAGTAAGGCTGTAAGGCTGCAACGTAAGCTGTCAGCGAATGAAAATATTTCATTTCGTGTCTTGCAACCTTACAGCCTTACTCTTACAGCTAATGTAGACGAGCCTTTAGAGTTAGTTCCACTAGGACTGAAAAGTATGATAGGCACGATCATCTACTATCTTCATGATTTATGACAACTCAATGCTGTCCGATAAAGCGTGGTCTACAATGGCAGTAAGCAGTAAGAAGTAAGAAGCGTAAGCGATAAGAAATAAACCAATCACAGTCGATTATGACAAAAATAATCAACTGTGGTTGGTCCATTTCTTACTGTTCACGCTTTCTTCTTACTGCTTACGGCCATTGTAGACCACGCTTAAATCGAATAGAGTAGATTAAAGCCAGCGGCACACGGTGCTTGTTTTCGTGCTGGGTTGTTTGCTGGATGAAAATACTACGTCCTGATTGATACATTTCCGAAGATGGATGGAAATGTACCAATCAGAACGCAATATTTTCATCCAGCAAGCAATCCAGCACGAAAACAAGCATCGTGCCGCTGGCTTAAGAAAGTGTACACGTTTCACTCCAACTTATTACAATAGTTCAGAAGTTTTCTTCGACAATGAACAGACCTAAAGTTGTAGACCCAGGATTAAAGTTCCTAGTTAGTAATATTTTTGTTTCTAGAAAAAAGAATCTTTTATTGGACATCGAATATCGTATGTTGGATGTCGGATGAGATGTAAATTCTTTGTAAATTTATACTTATGCTAATTTACGTGATATGACCCTAAGAAAGCTTATTACTTTTCTTCGTTTCTCTCTTTTCCATTAAATTTTAAATGCATACTTATTTCATTTTAAGTATAAATCATAACTCGATTTAAATAAAAAAAGACAACACAATTACAGACTAGGGATTCGTGCACTCTCATCTCGTAAAGAAGTACCGGTGATAAAGTAGCGATGAAAATGACGAATCGCGTGAAGTTTCTTACTAGATCGCGTAAGAGATAAAAAGATTGCGAGACAAATCGAGAACATTTGATTCGATTTCATTCTGTCCCGTCATTGATGTTGCCACCACGATCACCTTTTCAAGAGCGATGTTCACGCCACGACGATATGAATACGCCTGCGTTAATTAGTCGGCGCTAATCATAGATGTGAAGAATGTCGAGAACGGCGACCGAGAGCTGTCTCTCACCTCCTCTATCCCTCTACCGTCCCTCGGGCTAAACCGCAAAGAATCCAATCTCGATTGAGAGATAGTAATTGAGAAAAGTGGGCGAGATAAAAGCGGAAGATGGCAGAAGGGGCGATATCGAGGCACTAATCGGAGTGTTTGTAGAATAAAAAAGGGGGAAATATCACGGATGAACAAGTAAATCGTAAAGCATGCACCGTGAAGCTGTATTACGTATACATATATACGCATATATATGTGTGTGTGTACAAAATAAGTTGGATCTTACAGCTTTTCGCGTTACTTTCGGAGAAGGGAACACTTTTCCAACGTTTACTATCTCATATCGGAAAGAATGGGAGCGGTGCACCGTTTATGCTGTAGCGTAGGGTCGCAATGTATCTAAATCCGTCACTGGACACTATATACGTTCCATCGTTGTATGCACCGCGGCTCGCACGCACCTTTTCGCTCGCGAGTGCGAGAGTAAGTGCTGGTAAGTGTGCGGGAGCGCGCGATGAGAAGTGCGATTATAGGCATCGCGACGTTGAGAGAGTATAGAAGTGAAAGAGAAAAAGGGAGAAAGAGAGAGAGATAGAGTGAGTGAGTGAGTGAGTGTGTATGTGTGTGTGTGTGTGTGTGTGTGTGCGTGTGTGGTGTGTGATTGAGTGAGTGAGTGAGTGAATGAGTGAGTGAGTGAGTGAGTGAAAGAAAGAGAAAGAGGCCAAGAGAGAAAGCTATGAACGCACGCAAGCGCGAGCGAGTGACAGAGAGGGAGTGAGAAAGAGAATAAAAAAAGTGAGACAGAAGGAGAAAGAGGGAGAGAGTGAGAAAGAGAGAGCGAAAGAGAGGAGGAGGGAGACGAAGCGAAAGATTCGAGGATGCGACGGGGTGCCTGCACCCGTGCGTGAATCACGCTTCAGAAACGCTCTCTCCTCGCCGTCCTCGAATGCGCCCTAGTGTACCCACCACGACATTGACCCGTGCGTCGTCGCTGGACGCCGCCGACGGCAGACAGGCAACCACCCCCAGTGATCGAACGAGAGAAGTAGCGACCAGCGTCTCTTGGCGCCGACAGCCGGAAGGGAAGCGACACCCACGAGGGAGCCTTCAAGTCGCTCTCCAATCCCTACGCTCTAATCACCGATACCGCTCACCGCCGGTCGGCCATGACTCGTTCGTTCGTTGAGGTTCACGCACCACAGCCGGTACCGGGGATCCTTTGATGAGGGGTGTCCTTGCGGCGCGGTGAGGGGACCTCTGCTATCTACTTATTTATCTTACCGGGTGTGCCTTTCGACGAATTCGTGGGATTGGCAACTCGTCAACGACGTCGTCGTCATCGCCGTCGCCGTTGTCGTCGTCACTGGTGGACTCCAACTGGGAACCTCGTGCTTCTTCATAAGGAGATTCTCTCATGCAGCTGAAAGTGAAAATCGTGACGACGAAGCGTGTATAAATATAGATATATACGCTCGTTGACACGAAACGTGGGCCCGTTTTGAAGGCATAGAGAAGCAGCAACGGAGGATAGACTGGCAACAAAGGAACAGAAGCGGATACAACATGTCAGATGAGGAAGACAAACCCCCTGCACCTCCTGTACGATTGACATCAAACAGGTATGTTCCATATCATGTTATCTGCTATAAATTTGCATTCTTAAATGATTTATGGGAAAGAAAGTAGATTCTGCAAAATACTGCTTGATCTTGAGTTAATCCTGAAGATCGTCTCATAAACTCGCATACAGTATATTATATAAATGCTTCAAAGATTTTTCATCTTCGTGAGAAATTTGATTGCTTATAGCAGTAGATATCAATATAGCGTTCATATACTAAAATTAATGACATATGCACTTTATAATTTGCCTAAGTATCATAAATTTACACAGGTAACTAGTTTGTAAGTATAGATGTAAATATTCCAATAATATAGTCATAATGTTCATATGCATTGGTGTATGTGACATGTAAGAATTTTTGTTCTTCAAAATTAGTTAAAAATATATTAAATCAAATTATGTCGCTAAACATATCACTTGGTATAGATTTATAACTATCAACTATTATTAAAGTTGTCCAGATACATCTTATCCAATATTGTTATGTCAGAGAAATTTATATATACAATATTTTGTAATGCTTGTAATAGCAAAAATATCAGCAATGTCAACATTTATTTCTGTAATAAATTATCTGTCTTTATTCATAATGTAGTACAATATTAAAAGAGTGAGATATATGCCAGGTTCATGCACATACATATAATGCATTACATATGCATATAATAATTATATGAAGATAAATTGTTAAATTTGTTAGTGATAATACATTTATATTTCCAGGGGTGAATCTGCGCCTAATTTACCAGTGGACATGCGTCCATTGCCTAAGGAACCAGACTCTGATGAACGTAAGAAAAAGACGTTGAAGGGCAAGATGAAGGTGAAGGAGAACAAAGATAAGCCCAACATCAGTTATCCCACGAATTTCGAGCACACTGTACACGTGGGATTTGACGCCGTGACCGGTGAATTTACGGTAGGTTTTCGATTCGTGCGACTCGCAGATTCGCACAGTCAGTCGCCTCTCTACACTATATTGTTCAAAATGCACTCGCTTACCGCTTCGCTGTTGTAATCACGGTACGGATTATCTGTGGGAGATGGAGGGATGGGGAGAGAAATAAATTTTCATGTATTAGCTTACTCTTGATATATCGTTGCTGTTTTATTGCATCGTCATACGTTCTCATGTGTGATTCACATGGATCTTCCGTACCTAATCAAAATGGAACATGGGATACTCGTTCATGCATATATATATATATAAATATAAATATGCGTGATGTCTATATCTATATATAGATATAGATATTTTAAGAAAGGGTACTTTGGTGATTTGTCCGACGCTTCTTATATCTATTATTTCCACATGATAAACTAACAAAACACGTATTTCTTTCAAGCTGCCATTGAAAGTAAGTAAATTAATACGAGCTAGTTTGCCTGTACCTTACGTTCTACATACACCACGTAGTTTGACACTTTCTTTTCGTTGCGGTTTACAGAATCTAGGTGTCTTTATTTTTATCTTTCGTTGGAGTACCAACATATAATAATCCATATTTAGATTGTCGCTTTTGTAGATTGATATAAGCTTTAGTCGACGTTGCGTACAATCTTTTTTTCTTACAGAATAATTTCCGACACGTAATTAATGGATTATTTAAATTGGCGAAATTCCGCGGAATATAAAAAATGTTTATATTAAAGTAAAAAGAAAAAACTGAAATTATGCATGTATCTAAATAACATTTTTATGAAAACATTGACCTCATTAAATCTTCCAAATTTCAATTATCTGCTCTGTTCAAAAAAATTACATTAAAAAAGAAATTGTATTAAAAAAGAGAATATTCTTTTTTCGATTTGATTTTCTCAATTTATATTTTGCGTGTGTGATATTATATGTATAAAACAACAATAGACGACGACTACACCAAACATAATTGTTTTGATTTTTAAATAATGTTCCAAAACAGTTAAATAAGTATAGATTTAATTATGTCACGATTAAAATTTATCAGTACCTACAAAAATATAACACAAACATATTTCCCAATTCTTATTCATGCATGTGTTACGATTGCATGTTTCTGAATTCTAGGAGTAAGTACATTCCTTAGACACACTAGCGTTATACTTGACAATCTTCCGATTATTTACCACTTGTCGGTTTGGTATAAGTGTGATAACGCGTGTTGCTTCACGGTGCTTGTTTCTTTCCTAGGGTATGCCGGAAGCGTGGGCGAGACTGCTTATGTCTAGCAATATCAGTAAACAAGAACAGAAGAAGAATCCACAGGCTGTTTTGGACGTATTAAATTGGTACGATAGTAGCAGTAAAGAGGCGAAAGGCTCAAAATATATGACCACAACCAAGATGGTCGGGGTAGTTGGTAAGTATAGATATCTCGTCGGTCATATACTCACGCTGAATTAATTCGCGCTTTCATCGTCGTATTAACAACAAGATTGTGTGTTTTCAGCTCCAATCGAAAGGGCGAGTAGTCCTCGAAGTATGGGAATAAGTATCAACACGGGGGTGGGGAATATTCGCGGACAGGCGATGTCCCAAGCGTCTGGCAGCTCGCATTCTCAACAGTCGTTGAGCAGGTGAGTCTTTTACACTTTCATATCTCGCGTTTATACCGTCGTCTAAATATTTTCTGAGAAACGACAACGTTACAGACTGAGTAGCAGTAGTCCGAGTAGCACACCGACGGACGCGTGTGCAACTAGCTCCGAGCAGGAGGACGAGCCGCCGCCTCCGCCGATTTCCGCTCGACCGGAACGCACGAAGTCCATCGTAAGTTCTTCTTCCTTGTGCCCAACTTGTGCATTTATCTATGTCTGTGATATTACAAGTGCCATTAAATATAAATTATTCTCGTATTAACTGTTATAATACTTTTTTTTTCGCTGTACAGTACACGAAACCTATAGAAGAAGAGCCACCACCTCCGTTGACAACTGCGCTGGGCTCACCGCAACGAAACGGTATGCAGCAGCAGCAACAGCAGCAGCAGCAGCAGCAACAACAACAACAACAACAACAACAACAACAACAACAACAACACCAGTCTCAGTTAGATAGAAATAAGAATCAAGCGACACCAACGTCAACGACGACCGATCAGACACGACCGGCGCAAGGTGATAAGGCTAGAAAGAAGAAGATGTCAGACGACGAGATATTAGAGAAGCTTAGAACAATCGTAAGCGTGGGGGATCCTAATAGAAAGTACACTAAGATGGAGAAGATAGGACAAGGGTAAGATACAGAACAACTATAAAACAGCAATATGAAAGCATGTTGTTTGCATGCCTAAACGTTTATAGTTACACATGTGTTACCGTATTGACTAGCGATTGGTTACAGTGCCTCGGGGACGGTGTATACGGCAATAGAGACGTCCACCGGCATGGAAGTTGCGATAAAGCAAATGAATCTGTCGCAGCAACCAAAAAAAGAGCTTATTATAAACGAGATCCTGGTGATGCGGGAGAACAAACATCCGAATGTTGTAAATTACTTGGATAGTTATTTAGTAGGGGAAGAACTGTGGGTAGTAATGGAATATTTGCCAGGCGGCAGTTTGACCGATGTTGTGACTGAGACGTGTATGGACGAAGGTCAAATCGCCGCGGTGTGCAGGGAAGTTCTACAGGCGTTAGAGTTCCTTCACTGTAATCAGGTTATACACAGGGATATTAAGTCCGACAATATCTTGCTCGGTCTGGATGGCGGAGTGAAGCTGACGGACTTCGGCTTCTGCGCGCAAATCTCGCCGGAACAGAACAAGCGAACAACGATGGTCGGCACGCCGTACTGGATGGCGCCAGAGGTGGTGACGCGAAAACAATACGGACCTAAGGTAGGTAAATGTCGATTACTGTAAATCCCAAAACTGTGCGGAGTCGAAGATACGCGTTAACGATTAATCGTCAAAATTGCCCCCCGGACACTGCAGGTCGATATCTGGTCATTGGGAATAATGGCAATTGAAATGATAGAAGGAGAGCCGCCGTATCTGAACGAAAATCCGCTGAGAGCGTTATACTTGATCGCAACGAATGGCAAGCCGGAGATCAAGGAGAAGGAGAAACTGTCGCCTTTGTTTCAAGATTTCCTAGATCGATGTCTCGAGGTTGAAGTGGAGAAACGATCCGGAGCTTCCGACCTATTACAGGTAAGAGACATGACTGTATACTGTTATTGCCGAGGAAATCAATGTTCTACGCGTATATGCACGTGTCTCTTCCGCGTGTGTTCCAAAATTAATTGGAAATACGTGTTTAAATTGAATTGCAGCATGCTTTTCTGGGTTTAGCCAGGCCACTGGCTTCGTTAACACCTTTGATAATGGCGGCGAAGGACGCTGCCAAAGGTAATTAAGACAGTGGTGTGTTAGATTATAGTCGTAAAACGTGACTGTAAGAATGGTTATGTGAGAGATGAAAAAACGGAAAAAAAAATGGAAAAAGAAATAATGAATCACCCTCCCAAAACGGAAACGGCACAATAATTTAATAATATATAATAAATAATGAATAAACATATATATTATAAAAATTAACATGTACACATATGCATGTAGATGTATATACATATATGATACATGTATATGCATATGTACGTGTGCATATATGCATACGTATGTGTATATTGTATGTGGATACATATTGTGCGCGTCCTATGTAATATTATGTACACAAACGCATGCATATATTATAAATTACATACACACACATATAAATATATATATATATATATATACAGAGAGAGAGAGAGAGAAAGAGAGAGAGAGAGAGAGAGAGAGGGGGGGGGGAGGAGAGAGAGAGAGAGAGAGAGAGAGAGAGAGAGAGAGAGAGAGAGAGAGAGAGAGAGAGAAGTCATAGATAGATAAAACTTATTCGATACCGTTACGAAGTATCGAGAAGCGAGTTGCAAAGTTTTTAAAAATGCTCGATTCTCGCATGTTGCGAGCGAACAAAGTTAAATCAGAGAGTTAAATCAGATCGCTACGAGCCATCTGACGGCAGAAAACCTTGTTTTCCTCGATAAGTCCAATTACAATTAAGTGCAATGGACTCAATGATGTCTTAATTTAGTCTCTGAGAGAAGTAAAAGTGGGGAAGGAAAAACCGTACTTGCCGTATTTTACTGTATGTGTGCTATAGCCAGACGAGCTCTTGCCGCAATTTTGGATGGTCATCGAGGAAATACAAGCGATTGTCAGTTATTTTCTAAAAATATAAAACTAGTATTATTAACTCTTAAATGGAGAAAGAAGAGGGGAAAAGGAAGAAGGAAAGATGGAAATCTGAAGGATCGCGGAGTTAGAAACATACGCATATTATTTATAGCGAAAAATTTTACTAGATAATACCACAGACAAATGTGAACAAGTACATAGAACCTATTCTAATACATTTATTATTGTGTTTAACGAGAGAAATCGCGGACAGAGGGAAAAGTAAATTGGTCTTCGTGTCGGACTGATATTTTTTGAAGAAGGTTGCGCAGAGCGGAGCAATATGTTTTCGGTGTTTCGATCTGTCAGAGCGACGATAGACGTGTAAGCAGTAGCCTAAACTTGTTTTAAACGTTCTCAAGAGTCGCGTTCCGATCGCTGAGTATTAAATTCGTTATTCTATTACGTCCCCTTCGCATCGCAGGCATTAATCGTCTTAGGTTGATACCTAGTGTGCAAAATATCGGAACTTATGTGTTTATATCGACAGCCGACTTAGAGAGATCGATTCGCACGCATCTAGCCGAATCTATTTACGTACACGATTGTTTTGCAACGTCCGTTTGCTAAGCCGCTGACTTAGAATTTTATAACGGAAAGATGAGTGAGTACTTTTTCTCATTTGCGCGGTTAGAGAACAAAAGCAAAAGTAAAATGTGAGAGACACGTTAGGACTTGTCACGTCAAACTTATTACCGAGGTTTACTACTTAGTTAATAAGAATATCTTTCCCCGAGGACAATGTGCTTGTCCAGTCATGTGTGTTCTTCGCTGTAAGTCCAACGCAACTGTCTTTAACGTGTCTTGCAAAGCAAGAGGAAGAGAGAGAGAGAGAGAGAGAGAGAGAGAGAGAGAGAGAGAGATGTGAGAAAACGGAATGAACGAACGGACGATCGATGAAACTTTAAAACAAGGTTCAGACGTAGGAGCATTTTGTGACACTATAAAGTGCCTGTCTTGTCGTTTAGAGACGTGAAAAAGAAATAAAACTCGCGCTAGATTTCTTATGACTTTGAACCATCGTTACGATATGTAATATCTTCGTTTTAGCACCCTGAGAAGGAAAAGAAAAAAAAAAGAAACAAACGAACTACGTGGGAGAGATTTGAGTTGTTACAGTTTATGTGTAGAACGAAGTTTCCATGTATTATTATTATGGTTGTATTCGCATCGAACATTAATCGAGAGATACGTCTTTCCTAATTGTATTATATACAATTATATCATCCAAGCATCGTGACATTGAGGTGGATACCTTGGAAGTATTTAGTTACTTAGGTGATATATCGAACTCATTATAGATGCGTATCATATTTCTTTTATTCATTTTCGTACGCGCCATTGTATTCGACCGGGTCATCCGCGCGCCGACAAATGTGTTTCAAAATCGAGAAAAAGAGAGGAAGAGAGCTATATTTGCGTCATCTTTCGACTTAGCAGTGAAAGAAGAAGAAAAAAATACTGGGCTTTTTTTTTTTTAATTCGAGCATTCTATTTCAGATGACACAGGATTAGATATTAAATTTTCTTCCTTTCCCTCTCGAATTTCGAAGGATCGCAGATCACAGAAATAATCTCGATGTTTCGATCTTAGCATCTCGCGGGTGGCCGCTCGGTCGAAGGGGTTTTTTCATTATACATATATGTATAGAACTCGTATATAAATTAATATTAACTGAAATCACGTGAGAATAAATACGATAGAGTTATAAACCGAGAAAAATTAATACGATACACTTATATTGCATACGTGAAACGAGCAGAGAAAAAAAAAAGAGGAAGCCTGTACTTGTGTGCACTGTATGTACACACGCGCTCGTGCGCGCGCACACACATGTACAGGCTGTTCCAAATAAAAAGTTACATAAACATATCTTAAAAACGACACATTTTAATTGAACCTTTCTTCATTAAAAGCCTTTTTAATTATGAATCGTGGAAACAAACAGTGGAAATAAAAACTGTAGATATTACTCAGGCTGTACCACCAGTGGAGATCGACTGTGGGTAATTTGAGAAATTCAACCATTTTGAAAATCATCCAACGAGAATTCACAATACAAAACGACAATCTCCACTTGAAACTTCAAAACGATCTTGATGTAGACTTATTAGGAATATTAAGAAGATCGCATGAATCGGCTATTCGACGAATCTTCTTTGAATTTGCGCGTTTGAAATATGTGTAACTGAAATATATTATTGAAGTATTTATCTTCCGGATGTATCGTTTTTCCAAGATATCTTCATGTATTTTCTTGTTTGGAACATCCTGTAATATACATGTAAAATTTGATAATGAGAAGTTATATATGATCAAGTGTATTCGCTCTACTCGATAATGAGTTTATTTTCTCTTCTTTTCTCACTTTTTCGTAGTATCATCTTTTGAAAAGCCTGATTAGATTTTTATAATGTCTGATTGTACTCGACTGAGAGAGAGAGAGAAAACAGCTCAGATTTGTATCAACGCTTACGACCGAATTTTGAGTCGGAATGCCGAAAAGAATTGAAATTGCTATTTACCTTCAAGAAGTTGCGTATGCATTGGCTATGGCTGATTAGTAGATTGCACTGAAGAAGAACGAGGATCTATCTGTCCGTGACGTTTGTGATTTTGGGAAGGGTGAAAGCGGTAGGATTTTAACGTAAAATTTGATTTGACGACAGTGACTTTTTGGATTGACGATATTTGAAATGTATCGCTATTATTCGTCGATATTATCCGTCATGGGACAAATTAATGAGATTTCTTGTGTCGGTCAGTATTTTATGATTGCAAATACTCTGCACTGATTTGTTTCGACGTCCGTCTCCGAATCGGTCGTATTATAAGTTGGCGTTAAGAGACATTAAGGACAAAGTAACGTGCGCACGTCTTAGTATTAGCAAAGAAAAGGTATGATCATTGAACTCTATCCTAAACTGGAACTGGCCATCATAGACCATTACAACTCTTTCTTTGATATACTGTAGACTTTTTCATTTCCTCGTTAGCTCGTCAGTCTGAATTTTAACTGTTTAATTTGTCTGTAATAACGAAAAAGAGATACGTATAAGTACTTCATTTTCTAATATATTTCTGTGCTCGGTAATTAGTTGCTCTGTTTCAATATTAATGTTGCAGATTTTTTTTTATATGCTCGACATTTTTCTACTCTTGTTATGTATATAATAAGTTTTGTTGATATATAGTGTATGTTTAACAATACGTGCATAATGTTGAACATTATGTTAATGTCTATACGATGTGAAAAACTATTGTCTCGTGTTATTTTAATTCGATCGAAGTTCACCTGACGAGTCTTACTTCATTTTCGCTGTGTACAAAGCGAGAGACATGACTGGCGCACTTTGTGATTGTGATTGTGACCGACACTGGTTTCGATTGAGATAGAGTTCAGTGGATGTAATTGAATAAAAAAGGAGAGAAAGAGGAAAAAAAGAACAAGCACAGGATAGTGCTTGGATCCAGGGTTAAGATTGACATTCAAGCGATCACAGGAGCATTATAAAGCGAGGTCCTGCATTTTCACAAATATTTCGGAGCGATAGAGAGCTTTGTCCCTCGTTATGCGTTGTTATGTTTCTTTGCGACACCTATCAGCTACTCTCTAGCAGCTATTAATATTAAATGGTCCTTACCTACGAGAGTTGAATGGCGCAGCCGCGAGATGCAAAACTGCCCGCGTGAAAGATCACACACGATCGATAAGCATCTCCGATTGAAAAGCACGTTAGTTAGTTAGCGTGTAGACGTATTCGCTGATACACCGAACCGGACGATGAGCAACACGTTGATCCTCTGTCGCGTAAACAAAAGTACAAAAAATTGTACCAAACATGCCTTAACGTAATAATAATAAGTGATGCATACGAAAGTACTTATTATTTTTGACATTAATCAAGCGAATCGTGCAACGCGTATATAGCAAACGAGTATATGAGAGCTCCGAGAAAAAAGCGGGCAAGTGAATTTTTCAATAAAAAGAAAAAAGAAAAAGAGGAGAGGAAGTAAAGGGAGGGGCGGAGAGAAGGAGATAAGAATGCGGGCAACTTTGCATCCGTTTGCGCATTCGCATCTTTTAATAGTCGTTCCAATTGCATTTAATTACTTGTGTAAACTATCGCGCATATCATCGTCTCATTTTAGGTTTTATTTTTTTTTCCTTTCTTTTAATAGATCTGTATTACAGATCGTGTTAAGTATGTATGTATGCATGTTTTTGCTGTAGCGTTTTACGATGTTTTTGAAAATGCTTTGTGATCTCTCTTCGAATGGAAGAAGTAGGCCTAGTAATAAAGTCGCTATTTTACTGCAAAGATTGAAAAAGAAAAAAAGAAAAACCTCGATTCTACGACTTTTCGTGAGAGACGAAGGTTCATCCGGCTTTAACTTTTATAAGAAAGAAACGCGCTTGTCGCTTTTGGGTATCATTCGATGAAAATCTGGTCTCTCAGGAAGCATGTAATACTTTACCGCGCATGATGATAAATTTCAAAGCGAAGGTACGCAAAACAAAAATGGGAATAATGAATTGTAAAAATAATGCCTAGAACTTTACGTATATATTGTACTATAACATCTTTCAGTTTGTTTTGGAACGTTACAATATAAGGAAACATTTTATAACAAAGACACACACTCTTCCTTTCATGTGTCCTTCCTGCTTAGCGGATTAAGAGGATCGCAGAATGATTATCACACACGTTTCAGCCCTCATTTAATGTATTATTAAGTTAAAACTTATGTATTAAGAATATTATTTATACATTTTATATATATATATATATGGCGTTTATATATTATATTGGAAAAATAACATCTTTCGGTTATATAAATTTCTTATAGTCTTTCTGAGATTCTTTGTAGCATACGCGGTTTGTAGGATGTTATTCTGCCACGGATATGTATATACGCAATATCGAGAGTACATAATAATATAACATCCGAGAGAAATAACAACGTCCGATGCTTTTCGTCACGTGCGAAAAGTTGATCGAAAATGCTACCACGTCTCCATGTAAATAGGTATGTTTTGTCATTTTTGCATAAGTTTTCATGTAAAAAGGAACATTCGCGGTATACGAAAAAAGTCATATACATTGTTTACAAAACAGTTAAACACTACAATAAATTAAACGAGCATAAACGCACGTGCACGTGAGAGGGAAAGAAAGAGAGAAAGGAAACGTGATAAAACTTGACGTGGAAAGAGAGAGAGAGAGAGAGAGAGAGAGAGAGAGAAACTTTTGTTAGTAGCGATAGTATTCACATCGCACCGCATGTCGGAGATGACATTTAGATTTTCTCTCTTTCATCCCCTCTCGTCGTAATGGCAGACTTTGCTTTCAGACACCCCACTGGGTATCGCGGTGGTAACAGTCGTCATTCTGTCCTTATAACATGCCTAAAGAAAACGGAGACATCTCAATATTTGTATAACAGTCCCTTCCCCCCTTATGTAAATATGTAATGTAACAGCGGCGGGGAAAAATAGCTTATTGCGTAGACTTTTCCTCCTGCTTCCTCGGATGGAAGCTTATCGAGGCGGAATTGATGCAGAAGCGCTTCCTCGTAGGCTTCGGCCCGTCGTTGAACACGTGTCCTAGGTGTGCGTCGCACTTCGAGCAGGTCACTTCGGTCCGCACCATATCTGGGTTTGCGATCAGCAGTAGTAGATTGCCGCCAACTGTACGCGTCGTTTTTTTGCGACGCGATTTTTGTTCATTGGTGTTTTTTCAGTGGTGAGAGTGAAGTGGTGGTTGGTGGTAGTAGTAGTAGTAGCGGAGTGGCAAAGGAGGGCGGAAGGAAAGAACAATAGAGTGTGATGATTAGACACGCCCTTCTCGTCTTACATATGACTTTTTATCGCTAACAGAAGCCCTCTAAGAGGGCTTCAGTCCAGAGGATCGAACTTAAAACAGCGGAGATCCGATCGTGAGAAATCAAGTAACAGAGAACATGTATCTTTATATCAATACAAGATACCAATACATGAGCAACAACAGGGAGATACGTGTACATATATGAAACTACTTTACTTTCGATAAATATTTCTACGTTTCACACGCGAGCTCGACCGTTGCTAACCGTTATTTTCGACACGTCCAACATTGCTCACGACTAAGCGTACTGTTTTCTTTCATGTACAAAATAACGCATAGGAATAAATCTTTTTCTATATCAATCGTTTACCTTGCAATCTTACTGTGCAGATACATTACGTACGCAGCATCCTTTAATTACGACGCTGTTAGTCTGTACCTTTAGTTGTGAATATCGAAACACACTCGCAAACAACAAAGTATCGTTGTTATCTCAATTATCACTTGCTATAACGATTGTAACAACTAACAAACGTAAAAGCAGAAAAATTTAATTGCCACTGCAGAAAGCAATATCTATGTATTGAGAATTCGTAATCGTGAGAGGACAAAAATGTCATCCGGCGATGCTTGGCCATCTTGTAAGAATTTAAGCTACGTTAGAGCGATTATTGAAAATTTCGCGCTTGCAAACTTAGTGATGAACAACAATCCCGATTCAAATTCTCAGAAGATCGATACTTTTTCTCTGAAATTCGATTTTCTTAACCGATTCTTTCCTGTTCGATTTTTGTATACATATCGATTCTTTCGTTACAGAATCGATTTTCGATTCGTTGTGATACGCTTATTTATCATTATATCAAGCAGCCAGAATTTAACCGGTTGAAATTCTGGTTACTCAGTCTAGGTTTTAATTACACGGTTATTTCTACTCAGACAACAATATATTATAAAGTAAGCTCTCTAAAATATTTCATTTCCGAGCCTGATAATTTAGAGACACTTTCAAAAGATGACATGATAATGTCAGAATGTGATCTAGTGTGCTGTTTTTTTTCTGAGAGCGAAAAGCTGTCACGAAAAATATGTCTAAAAAATTTCTCAAATCGGATATCTTTAAAATATCTAAAGTGTGTCAACATGTAGAGCGTGTTCACGCAGACGCTATTAGCGCTATTTACCGCTATAGACTGTTTGTGGAGCCAGATAATAAAGCTAACAAACGTATGACATAACTGATGGTAGCGTTGTACGCTATAATTACGCGCTATCGACGCTATTTCTTCCAAGGTAGCGTAGCAATTGTATGCTCCGTGAACGGCTACTCCGAAAAACTTTGTGCACATCTGTCACTGTACGTGAAAAACAATATCGGTACATTATTATTTATTATTTTACTATTACTCGCGTACGTAGTGGACAATGGCGTTTAAATAAATCTGTAGGATGTTAAAATTGAAAAGGCCTTTAAACTGCGGAAACGGTGCTGTGATGCCAATGTCACGTTATTGTTGGAGCTCGCTGTCACTATCGCGACATTGGTTTCACGAGCAGCTTTGATGACGTCTGTATTGGTAACGCTAATAACGTCTCCCCGAACGCACCTTAAGCGCGCAGTCACGCATACCGCAGGAAGCCCCGATCATCGAGCGACCGTCATCTTTTATATTTCTTGTTTTGTTGAACGCCTCGGTTACGACGACTTGCTCGCGTGTGAATATGCGAGACTGCGTGGCAATTTGATAGTATTCGGCTGATCTAGCGGTTTTTAACAAGAAAAAAAAAACGTTTACTTTACACTAGCATTGGTAGATACGATTTTATATGTTGGGTCCGTTTTTGGAAAATATCTTTATATTATCTAAAATAATACCATAAAAAGACTACATGTTCAAGAAATCCAAATATTTTCTTTAAACAGCTTCCTTCAATTTTTCATTCTGACATGTGTGCTGTTTCTGAGTATCTTCTTCTAGAATAGAAATGCCTCGTTCTAACTGATATTTGATTTATAGTATGTCATTGGATCTCAGTAAATCCAATAATCCAGCGCGAAAACAAGCATGTCGTCGGCATTAAAAAATAAAAAGAAATGTTTAAATGTGCTCTTATCATGTACGATTTGTTTAGATTGATTTTTAGGAAGTTCGGTTCCTTTGGATCGATTTTTTTTTTTTTTTAGTAAATCCGTCTAGTTATTTCGGTTCCAGATCGGTACGAAAATCGATTTTTTTCTAAAAAATCGCCCATCACTAAGTTGCAAACACAATTGAGTAATATTCTTGCTTATTTGCTCATATTTTCAACAGGTGTTTCATAATGTACAACCAATGCGATATATTAGTTCAATGTATATAAAGTGATAAAAGTCTAACACAATCACACTCTAAGCGAGTACATGCAGGAACTGGGGGAGAATGGGGAGTGTCAATGTTCAATGTATGTACAACATTATACTGTGTACTATGTACATTGTAGAGCTACGTGTAAGCGAGTTTACAAAGAAAATCCTCTTTTTCTTACAAGAATTTTTATAAAAAAATTTAAAATATAATCTCAAATATATATACGGTGTACAATTACATACAAGAAAAAAGAGAAAAGGATTTTTCTACTAATCAACGACCGATATTACAACGAAATAAACAAGTGAAGCATCAAGTAAAAATCATTATGAGACTGAACAAAAAGTCTGGTTCGAGTTTTAAAAACATTAAAGTTAAATTTAACTTTATTGTATTTAATAGCAAATTATTCATCAATCAAGTAGTCGCTCGTGTTATTTATGATTCTTGCGCCAACCGTTCGCTGGCAGCATTTGTCGTAATACAAAGCAGCCGATTTGCGATTAAAGACACAGAATCGAACCGGACTTTTTGACTGACTTTTGATACAATTATGATTTCTCTTTTATGACTTTACTGGGAAATATCGAAAATTGAAGCATTTAGACGGCGATGTTACGACGGGGATGTGTAACGATGCGTCTTGTAAATAGCAAGCAGGTATGTCGGTAGAAAATTGACACCGAACAAACTTCTGCGCTGTGTTGCGCGATTTCTTCAATTCGTATTTCTATGACATACTCGCGTGCTATCAAGGATTAATGCGATATCCGATGTTAAAGTGCGTACTATCGAGGATTGTGCAACGTCTGATAATGTGAAGATGAGAGTGAGATATATATTCATAGCGCCATTCTAAGAACGCGAACGTAATCACAAAAGATATATAATAACTGAGAGCAGAGCTCCAGCTCTTTGCTTACCATGAGAGGTATCTTTGGTAAGTTTAATGCGTCCCTGATCCAACACTTCGTTGAATGCGGGCCAACCGCATCCACTGTCGTACTTCGTGTCCGAGGAGAACAATTCCTGATCGCACACGACGCAGGTGTACATTCCCTTTTCGTAAAACTTATTGTAGCAGCCGGTGAATGGCCTGCATCGAATAAAACGAATTCAAGGCGTTAGCGGGACGCGAAGGAAAGACGGTAAACTCTCAGTGACACACATACGTTTATTTTTAAACCCACTGGCCATGAGACAGCTCAAAGCCAGGTTGCCTCTTACGCTCTTGAAAAAAAGTTATTTCGGTATTCTTCGTCTAAGATTAAACGCGCACGAGCGGTGTCGCGCGGGAGCGGGATTGTACGTGCATTGCAAATAATTTCTAGTTATTAATAATTTCCCATAAAATGTTTAGACATTTGACCGACGTTGCTTCCAAATGTCTCAAGAGGGGTGTTTCCGATGCAGGTTAGGAAACCTGAATCTCGCTCTGCTGGAATCGCCCAGCGCTGGGCGCGGATACACGGGAGACACGAATCTTGTATTCGTGCCGTGGATTGGATAATAAACTATACTCAGAATTGAAAACACTGAGAACTAATTTCTATTATCGATAATTATTTACAATGCACGAACGAATTGAACTCGCAAACGCGAGGAGAAGCGGCGACGACAGCAGCGAGTGCGCTTTGTCGCTGAGAAAAAGAAGCTCCGAGCACGAGCCGCCTAACTGGTCGAGAGACGAACAACCAAACCAACCAACCCTTCTTACAAAACCCAGTGAATATATAATTTTTGAATTCGAGCAAGAGTGGCACGCCCTGATTGGTTGGCAATCAAAACATTCGTCGATTCTCTCGGATTCTCGATTCTTCGACGTGAACCTATTGTTGCCAAAGCTCTTCGGCGGAGCGTGCTCTGAGCTGACCTTTATTTGTGTCGACGACACAATCGCGATTGCTAATTATGTTGCCGATTGTCAACAGGACGATCGACGGCGCGCGCGTATAGCGATAACGGTTAAACGCTGCTCCCGCGGAGCCTCACGATATCACTCGAGACTTCCGGACGATTCCCTTGCCGAATAATCTGGAAGCCTGCTGACAATTTTATTTTTAATTCTGAACAAGGGGTTTGCTAAAAACGCATTTCTCAAATTGGATAATATGCGTCACACGTGTGAAGGAGAGAATTTTTTTTTTTTTTTTTTTTTTTTTTTTTTACGAAATTACGCCAGACTGATGTGAAGATTTCTTCAAGATTTGGACAGCGCATTGCCAGACGTGCGCGATCACGCGGGAGCGAGTCAGATGTAAGGCAAACGAATCTCTCGGATCGGGTAAATATAGAGCGTAACGAACGACGTCCGTTCGTGTCATCGATAAAATTAGAATAATTCGACGTCCTGTGTTATCACAGTTACGCAAGATTACTGCGCTTCGGCCGGCGATTGCAAAATCAGCGGACACCGCAATGGGAACGCTCGGCTTGCCACGACATCCGTCTTGTTTAGCGAGATAAACAAGAACGTCTCTCTTATCGTTAAAGAGCAATTGCTGAGGATCGCTCTTGGAACAATTTGGAGCGTAAAAAATTTCGGACAGATAGACAGAGAGGGAGATATCTCGAAGGGGCATATCGAAATACATCGAAGATCAAGACCGGCTGGAATTCGCTCGGCTGAAAGTTGGCCTCAAAGGACCGAAATCGGTTGCGGAATCTTCGGTTTTCACTATATAAGATTGATAGGTCGTAAAACTAACTTAGAATTACATTCTATAATTGATCAGCTGCTCGCGCGGTTAGTTTCGCCAAACTATTTCTATTAGTACAACGAGCTTGAAGGGACGTGGCTTGAACGTTCACGGCCATTATTTCTGTTTATTTATATTTATATTATTATTTTATATCGTTGGTTTATTATTTGTCTGGTTTTAGCTACTACTTTTGTAACACCAAGCAGTGAAATGGATAGATTTTTTATTACTTATCCCGACTACCGAGTCCCTCGATCGTAAAGTCGATCTGAATCAGCTGATCAATTACGGAACATATTTACGTTAGTCCAAGGCCTGCCAACCTTACGAGCAAAACCAAAGTTTCCGAAACCGACTTCGGAGCGGCGGGCCTCGCGGGACACGCGGAAGAGTCTCGTTTCGGAAGAGTCTCGATTCCTATCTCGCGACCGACCGTCGCGAGATAGGAATCGTTTTCGCGGGAGAGCAAAACTGTGAGAACTGAGCCGAAACTCGACGTCGCTCTCGATCAGCGCGAGAGTTGGCCAATTCGAGTTGGCGCGTCGTACCGCCTCACCTCTCCGTGCCCTTTTCCTGCGTCACATGCCACTGGATCGGCGTCAGCCGCTTCCTCGCTTCCTCCTTGTCGACCGCCGTCGTCATCCTCCTGATCGCGGCGAGCGTGAGTCGCAGAATCTTGACGCTCTCGTCGGGGACGAACGGTGAGACAAACGAACGTCAACGGTCGAACTCGCGCGGCCGGGCCGCTGATGGGACACTGCGAGTAGCGCACCGAGACAGCAGCCTTGGCACCTTTTCGTCGATCGCCACCTCCTCGTCGTCGTCGTCGTCGTCGCCGTCGCCGTCGCCGTCGCCGCTGTGCTCGACCCCGCGCAGTCTCGCGCTGAATCGAAACCGACTGAATCGCGCTCCGGACACGCGATGCACTGCGTGTCTCACGCTGGCGGTCGCTCGCTGGCGCTCCAGTCACGTTCCAGCGCCGGCGCGACTCCTGGAGTCGCGTCGGTAACCGCGCGAGTGCCGAGTTACCACCGCGCCGTGCTCGATCGACTCGTTAGCCTCCGCACTCCGTAGCGACGACATCCCACGTGCCATTGGGTGCGTTCACGACACTCAACGGTTGTGCAACAGTTGAGTGATTTCGTTCTGAATGCTACTGAGCGATGCACTCAGTCGCAACACGTTGAGTGAACGGTCGCCATTTTTCTCATCATAAATGGTTGCGTTCAGAAAACAAAGCGCTCACTGAGCGCTTAGTAATTATTGGTCCTTACTGTTAGATCCTTACATTCAGACCAATAACGTTGACGAATTACTCAACCGTTGTGTAACCGTTGTGTTTTCTGAACGCAGCCAAAGGCTGCATTCAGCAGACTCAACAGTTGGACAACATTACTAGATTTTCCATTGAATCTCGCTCCTGATTGGTAAATACTTCTGGGTTTATGAAGAATCTAAAAGAATGCTCCAATCACAGGCAACAATCACTAAGCGCTCTCTGATCACTTCGTTCTACTGAACGCGGCCAATGGCTGCGTTCAGAAAACACAACGGTTACACAACGGTTGAGTAATTCGTCAACGTTATTGGTCTGAATGTAAGGATCTAACAGTAAGGACCGATAGTTACTGAGCGCTCAGTGAGCGTTTTGTTTTCTGAACGCAACTCCGATATTCGTCGCTACCTTCACTGAGGTGTTTCCGATCCAACATGGCGCAGGCCATGAATAAAGAAAATAACAAAGAAAATAGTCATATAAATCCAAATATATATATATGTCGGGGAATGTCAAGGATGGCGTAGAATTACATTGTAACAGACACATATGAATTATATTTATAAAAATACTTAACAATTACAAGACACATGAGCGTGTAGACGGGCCGTAATATTTAGTACGTTTATCTGACATTTTTCCCGCGCAACCGAATCGCGCAGAACTCTGATCAGTTGCGTTCAGTGTACATTTCTACTGCTCACTCATCGGATGCTCAACTGTTGAGCTTTGTGAACGCACCCATTGGCTGCGTTCAGCAGAACAAAGTGATCAGTGAGCGCTTAGCGATTCTCGCTCCTGATTGGTAAATACTTCTGGGTCTATGAAGAATCTAAAAGAATGCTCCAATCACAGACAATAATCACTAAGCGCTCACTGATCATTTTGTTCTACTGAACGCAGCCAATTGACGCTCGGCGGTGAAGATCCATCCGGATAGATTTGCATAGCGTGATGCGTAACGCGCAGGAGAACCGACCAATCGCGCGGCTGATTTCAAATATACCGAGTCGTTGCGCCGCTCAAGCCGGACGCGCGATTGGTCGATTCTCCGCGCAAATGTGGTGCGTGCTCGTGCGAATTGTTCCGGGAGGATTCGTCCAAACGGATTCGCACACTCGCGCGGTTCTTAGCCGAAAATGGGAGACTTGGCAATACGTGCCGCAAGATGCTCGTCGTCGGCAGCGTGTCGAGCACAGCTTGCCGTAAGTAGTCATCGACGAGATCGGTCACCGGTCGATATTCTTTTTAATTACCTTCTATGGCTTCGATGAGCACCGACATGAATTCACCATCGTCGACTTCCTACTTCTCACGGTATCTTATAAAGTCGCTGATGAAGCTCGCGACGCACGTTCGTGTGCACGCTTCGTTAGTAGGGTCTTCAGCGATTTTCAACTGTGCCGGCCAATTGTTCTGCAACTTTTTGGTAAATTAACTGATAGTTAAATCGTACGTTTGCCTTTCTTTTCTTCTTCAACTCAGACAAAGACAGACATATGATTTAACTATCAGTTAGCTTAGGCTGATTGTTCCAACCTCCTTGGTAAGTTAACTGACAGTTAAATCGTGTATGTCTGTCTTCTTTTAAATTGAAGGGAAAACAAAGATAAAAATATGATTCAACTATCAATTAACTTACCAAGAAGTCGGGACAACCGGAAGCCCTTGGGTAAGTCGACTGATAGTTAAATCATATGCTTATCTCTGCTTTCTCTTCGACTTAGACAAAGACAGACATATGACTTAACTATCAGTTAACTTATCAAGGAATTGGAACCACCTGTCCTACATGCGTATATGCGCAAGGTTAGGGGTCCGATTTTCAATCGGTAAGCTCGATCTTGAATGCAGCTTTGCGTCAGCAATGGCAGATGGCACATTTCGGCGAAAGCCGCTGAAGACCGCGAAGCGACGCGGGGAGAAAGTTACGAAATGCGCGAACACGTTCCTCTCGATCTCCACCGTGCCGTGCGAAATCGAAAACTCGTATCTCGGCGCAGGTGCGGAAGCAATCGCCGTGCGAAAGCAGTTCGCGGCGAATCTCCGCGTTCTCCGGATGGACATCGCGAATGTTCCTGAGGAAGGGCGCCTCATGTTGGCAACTGCCGAGGAACGTCAAAACTTGCCGACTTGCGATCAATGATCGCGAGGAGCCGAGGCGAAGCGAGCAGCGCCAGCGACGTCTCGCTCGCAGCGGAGGCGAAAAGAAGCGATCGATAAGCCAAGTGTGTGACTCGCTTTGTGCGAATTCAGTCGAAGGTACAAGGGAGCCGCTATCACAGGCCGAGGGGAAAGAGCGAAAACCGCGCGTCATTCGCGCTTCATGCGCGCGGCTCCGCTCTCGTCCCTCTCGCAACCTCCTCGCGCAACGACTGGTCGTTGCGTGACGTCACAGCGGGTGCCGAGTATCCGCGGCGGCGGGTACCGGCGATTGGTCGTCGTCCGGCCGGCTCGTCGGCGCGGCGCGCAGAGCTGGCAGTCACGGAAGGGGAAGCGCCGTCGGCACCGAGAGCGCCGCCATCTTGACAGACAGAAGGAGCCTGCTGTCCGCCGCTATCCGCTGACCGTCTCGTCGTGCCGTGTTCCAGCTGAGCCGTTACCGCTCTGTTAGTGCGAGCGCGAGCGCGAGCCTCAGCTCCGCTCCGTTGGTTATCGCGTGTAGGATCCGCGGCATCGCTCGCGAGACGCGAACTCTCGCCAGCTGAACCGGCCGAGGCCGAGGCGGAGGCGCGAAGGCGGAGGACGACGGGAAGGAGGAGGAGGAGGAGGAGGAGAGGAGAGGGGAGGAGGAGGAGGAGAGGTACCGGAGGGCCGGAAAAGCACACAGCGGTGGTGTCGGAGCGAGCTCGGGGAGAGAACGGTACGTCGTCTCGCGGGCGCCTCGCGCGGTGCGCCTCGTGTCGTGCTCGTCGTGGTGCTAGCGTGTCACCGTCGCCGTCGCCGTCGCCTCGTACACGCTGAGAAGTTGCACCAGTGGCACCTCGCGTAACCCCGCGGACCACGGGCCGCCTTGTCTCTCTCGCTCTCTGGTCAGCCGCTCTGCCGGGAGCCGCGCGCGCGCGCGCGCGCGCGATCGTCCGCTCTCTCGTCGCGTCACGTTCGTCGTGCTCGCGTCTCGCCGAGAGCGCGGTGCCAACGGAGAGCTAACACCAAGAGCGAGGCTCCTCCGGACTTTCTCTGTCGCTCTTCGCTGCTCGTCACTCGTGGGAGAATCCGCGACGTTGCGGACGTAACTGCTGTTGCCTGCTACTACTGACAGCGCGACAGTATGGCGGGACAGACGATCAACGACAGGCTGTTGGCCGCGAGACACAGCATCGCCGGTCAGGGTCTCGCTAAATCCGTCTGTAAGGCCACCACGGAGGAGATGATCGGGCCCAAGAAGAAGCATCTCGACTGTAAGTAAGAAAGAGAGAGAGAGAGAGAGTATCCCGGTGCGCGCATGGGGAGCGTCGTCGCCGTCGCGTTTCCCTCTTAATGGCAGGGCGCTCGGCTCCGCGGAGATCGGCTTCGCGCTACTTTTCCGACTTTCCAGCTCGAGTCCTGCGAGCGGAACGATTTTCGACGTTCTCAACGTGACCGTGACGTTATTTCCTGGACGGGTCTCTTTGCGGCGGGAACGGGGAGGGGGGGGGGCTAAGCGCGTCCAGACGCGAGATTATCGATGGGTGGAACGGACACGGACGTTTCGATCTGGTTGGCGACTCTGGTCGGGGGTCGCCCTTACTTTCCGATGCACTTCGCTCGCAGATCGGCGTGACCGAGCTCGACTGTTCGGCGGAGCGAGTGACAGTGCGAAGAAAGCAGCGAGGAGATCGCGAGTTAACGAACGCGAACGGCGAACGAGAGTCAGCTCACCTCTTCCGTCCGCTCCCGTCGAGAAAGGCGAACGAGAGCCGCTCGCCACTGTTGGTTTCGCTTCACCCGGTGCAAGCTGTTCCCCTCGCTCGCGAGTCAGCTCTTTCGATCGTTACAAAATTCTTCTCTCTCGTGTGCGGCTCTCCGAGAGGTGGAATGTCCTCTCGGCAGACGATGCGCGTTGTAATATTTTCCCCTTGACTCGCTGGTCGTTCCGATTCCCTCTCGTTACGTTTCAACGTATTACGAAATATATTCATGCAAATCTCCAACGGCCGATCGATGTGCGAGAGTCGTTCGGCGAAGGTGGAGTTTCGAAAAATTGCATGATGTAACAACTACACAATAACAATAATAATAATTATGCGCGGCCGCTCAAGGAAACGGCCGGAGGTCTGTCTTTCGTAGTTTTTTACTTTGAGGGATTGTCGAGAGAGAGAGAGAGAGAGAGAGAGAGAGAGAGAGAGAGAGAGAGAGAGAGAGAGAGAGGGAGGGAGAGAGGGAGAGAAAGAGAGAGAGAGAGAGAGAGAGAAAGAGAGAGAGAGAGAGAGATTGGATAGGAGAACGTGTATCGAAATGTCAGGTCTGCCGTCTTCTCTCCTAGTTGCGTTTACATCTGCTTTTCTTCTATCAACTCTCAAATGTGTACTTAGCAGTTGGAAGAAGGAAGGTGGAAGAAAGGAACCGTCGAGAGCGCGCAGTGGAGGAGGGAGGACAGGTCTCGCGCTTCACGCATATTCGATTTCCGGAGAAGAAGGCTCTCCTTCGATTCGCACGATCGTTAACAGGTCCTTTCCAGTCCGAGGAGAGAATTCGGGACGTACGCTCCGTCAGTCGATTGTGGAGAAGCAGAAGCAGGAAGGGAGAATTAGAGGAACGGGAGGAAGGAAAGAGGGAGGATGAGTGATAAAAGACATCCCGCAAGGGACGGAAATTTACGAAGGAAACCAAGTATCTTTCGAGATGTAATCTCGGTGTTTATCTTAACAATGACAACACTTGTAGATTACCTTGTACCTACATGAGACAATATATACAACATACAAAATGCATAGGGGAAAAAGGAGCCATTGCAATCGCGTGTTGCTGATGCTGCTTTTATACAATCGTCGAAAATGCCATTGTTCTAAAGCTTCTCGCCGATCAGACAGGAGAAACAATTGTATCGGTAGAAATCGAAACTCGTCGGGTCGAGGTTCACACAGTCTGTACAAATTTTCCGGATATATTTCTTCACTTCTCATTTACTCGATTCGACTCTGCTTTTCAATTATTTCAACCAGTATATACTCCGGGCGTGTATTGTATTTCGTGTCACTATAATACAATTACACTCGAGAGCTCGCAGGATAGTCGTACATTGCAAAGATTCATCGAATTTGTGTAACGTGTACACCTATAGATTGCGACAACACACTTTAACTGTGGTGTAATCATACGTGTCTCGTAGTGTACATTGTCGTGTTTAGGATGAATGGCGAGGATCTTGAGTGCGAAGAATTCCCAACGAACCTTTCGCGACAGCGGTCGTTAATCATGTGACCATTTCGTGATTACATATCGCTGGTGATTTCCTTCCGTTGTCGTACCGCGAGCAAACCACGTCGGGACGAGTGACAATGGACTTGATAATTGATAGCGCTCTCTCTCTCTCTCTCTCTCTCTCTCTCTCTCTCTCTCTCTCTCTCTCTCTCTCTCTCTCTCTCGTTCTCGATAAAACAGATTTTTCAAACTTTAAATTATATACAAGGCACTGCGCGCACACCGATGTCGTGGTTGAAGCTCGTTCGAATTTACGAGTTTGCCCCAATTTGGACAAACATGTCCCGATACCTCACGCCAAGCGCGATTATGGGTTGAATTTTCCGGCTGCTTATCACTACCGCGTCTTCTTGCGATACAGAGGCTCTTCAGAGCACTCTTCGGAGACATGCGTCTGTATTCGCGACGGAATAATATTTATTATCACGTCTTTGAGACTTATCGGTCACTGTTGATTGTCAGCTCGCGGATCTTCGCCGGGTCGAGTCGAGTCGGCTGTTAAGAGACGCGATACGAAAGGTGCGCACGCGGGATATCGCGTCTCTCACCTTCGCTTTCAGCAACCACCGCGGTCTCAGCTGATACTTTCGTGTGACTCCTCGTGTGACTCGCGTTTATTAATTACACGCGCGAGCGTCGACCGGAATCACACGTACTGTGTCGTTTTACCATCTCTCGTTAGGTTACCCTTTATTTGCCGACTACTTCGTCACGACACCCGGCAGCAGCGCGGTCGTGCCTACCGAAGGACGAGCCTCGGAAATTCCCTCTCTCGCGTGTTTTCTCCTCGCAACGTCGGTCCCGGCTCTCCCGATTAATTTCTCCCCGCACGAACCAGTTCGATGTAAATCAAATTGTGAGATGTTCGACAATCGCGCGGCGCGGGCACGTGCGTGAATCCACGGCGTGAATCCGAGGGATTAATGATCCGAGAGAGATGCGCTCCTCGAAAACCGGCAGCCACTCGATCCTCGTCCTCGTCCTCGTCCTCGTCTGGCCGAATCGCGAAGCCAGCACTCGCGAAAGCTCACTACCCGCGGCCGATCAATAATTTCGACGGAGCGACGAACGCGTTACGTGTCGCGTTCCGTGCGCGGCGGTTACGAGAAAATCCTCGTAATGTCGCCGCGTTATTTTTACGTCTTGCGACACCTTCGATCGGGGGACGAAAAACGCGAATCGCTGGTAAAAGACGTTGCTCGGACTCGCTGCGCGCGAACCGTCTCACGCTGCAAGGATCATCGTGCTCCTGTCTACCAGTAAAACGGGAAATTGGATTCTCGCCGAAGTTGCTGTCTCGACCTCCAGCCGGAATTTTCCTCGCGGCTCGTCGGCGACGCGATAGCGGAAACGTGACTGAACGTGATGAGCCCCGGTTTACGTTAGATGCGGGATCAATGTTCTTTGTCGAAGCCCTTTTTGTACAATCGCGTGCTCTTTTGTAGCACATCTATCTGCACATGTATCTGTAACACATTTTCTTTTTTTTTTTTTTTTAGCGATATCAAAGGACTCATTTATCTATTGAACTTATGTGAGACAAGGTCGAAATTGTACTCCACTGTCTCGATTCCAGTCCGAATCCTGCTGCAGGATACCGCTCGTCCCTCCCCTCGTTTATCCCGAAGGTGTACGCGTGCATCGTGACACGACGAGTGCGCCGAAACTTTCTCGACGCGAATCAATTCTCTTATTAATTCTCCTTTGTTGCACGTTTTTTTCTAATAAGTATAATTTTGTGAAATTTGTTACTTGTTACTTGTTGAAACTTGTTATTTGGAGGTTTTTAGGATCGCTGAATACAAATCCGGTGTGAAAAATATGAAATTCAAAATGGCGAACCCAATATGGCGGGTGAAATTTTCAGAATCAGCCGAATTCGCTTGAAATTTGTTATTTAAGGTTATTTTCGAGGTAGCTAATTGCAAATTCGTTATCGAAAATTCGAAATACCAGAGCTATGACGGATATATACGGCAAGGTTCGCCGGCAAGGTTGACACCGGTCCAAGTTGCCCGGTTCTCAAGCGCAGAGTCAGCTTGTTTGATTTCTATAATTATGTTCACCATATGAGGCCCGTCGTTTTGAAATTTGTATTTTTCACACCGGATTCGTATTTAGCGACTCCAAAAACCCCCGAGTAACAAGTTTCAAGCGAATCCGACTGATTTTGAAAATTATCTCCACCATATGGGGTCTGCCGTTTTCATTTTTGCACTTTTCACACCTGTGGATTTGTATTCAGCGATCCCAAAAACCTGTGGATAATGATTTTGAAGTGTACGTTATTACTTAAAATTTCATGTGAACGAATTTATTCTCTAAAAACGATGGTCTTGTGTGTATTTGACAGTATATGCTTATTGATAACAAATTACTTATTTGAAATGATGACTCTAAAAGTTGATGTATTAACTAGTGGAACATTTTAGTAGTCCAGCAATGCTAAAGCAAATATGCTAAAGAAAATGTGAAAAATTTTAATTATTGGAAAAATAATTCAATAAATTCAAAATGGCGAATCTAATATGGCTGACGTCATTGTGGAAGAAGTGTTCAGTTTTACGCTACATTCGACGTTGGGTAACGACAGTTTACTCTTCTGCAAAATTCTTTTTTCTTCTTTTCTTGTTCATTTCTTGTTCATTTTTTACCAGATTTTGACGTTAAAATGAGTTTGTTTGCTGGATAGTGAGCCGAAAGATTATCCAACGTCGAATGTAGTATAAAACTCAACACTTTTTCAACAATGACGTCAGCCATATTAGATCCGCCATTTTGAATTTTACAAAATGGTTCTGATTCACAATCGGCGACAAGTTTCAACAAATCAGATAGATATATATATATATATATATATACATTTTTAAGAAATATTGTTTTAAATATGTACAAAATAGTGTACTAGTGCCAAACTTCAAAACTTTCGAAAAGATTAATTTAAGCTAAAAATGATAACAGATTTCTTCATATTTTGACATGAAAAATACCTATAAAAAATTAGGGACAAATCGGCGTCTGACGTTTCCCGAGGTTTACTTGTGAGAAGAGGATCACTGGTGCAGCGAAGGGTTAACACTCGATACAGGGCTTACAGAGCCGTTCGGCTACCTACATCGAGGAAGGCGCGTGGCACGTTTTGACGCGCGACATGCTGCGGAAGAATCTCTCTCACCGTCGACGCGCACGTTGCGCGCGGATGATTTCCCCGAGGAATCCGCGGGTTAATTAAAAGCGCGTCTCGCGGACGGGCCGCTGACTGTGCTGGTCTCCGCGCGTTGTTTCGAAAGCGTCGTTGCTCGCGCTCTCTCACCTCGCGCAGGTGAATCGAACTCACCATCGATCCGAAGCAACAAAGTCCGTCGCTTCTCGACTACGGACGGGCAAGTCCGCCGTGCGTCAAACTGCCCGATAATTGGCCGCGCGGTGGCTTCTATGTCACGGTGAAGCATTCGCGAAAGCGGCTGCTCGTGTAGAACACATTGTGCGACACAAATGGAAGGCCACGTGCCCTCGGAGAGTGCGTCGAGAGTGCGTGTGTCGCGCGCGCTGCGAATGCTGTGTATGTGCGACGAATTATCGGACGAAGCGAGGTGGACGCGAACGCGACGACGAGCCATTAGCGAGTCTTCAGCTCCTCCTCGGGGACCATCGATCCTCGTGTCGTGCGTCGCGCGAGGAGAATCGCCAAGTTGCGCTCGTTCCGTTCGTTCCTTCCTTTGCTCTCTCTCTCTCTCTCTCTCGGCACTTCTCATTCCCCAAATGCCGTTCGGCCCGTTCGTTTATCTCGGATTGCACTCTTTCGTGCAACTTGAAAATAGAACTCTCATTCCGGAGCTCGAGCGTGACGCGCGAGCGTTTACTCGCTTACTTACGGTCCCTTCCATCTCCGAGCCGTACAATGACACCGGTTGTTCGCGCATCCGCCAAGGTCTTCGAAGTCGTCCACTTCGGCTTGTGTTTTCCTCGTTACGAGACGAGATATCGTCGAGCGAGGAGCGAGGCGAGGCTCGATAAGACCGATTGCCGCGATTACGAAGGCGACGAGGCGTTATGTAAAAATCACCTCTCTCTTTTTGAGGCCACGGCGGCGCGGCGGAGGCGAGCAGATCTTTAAAGTCGCTCGCGCGCGCTTTTCAAGATCGCGGGCGTTACTTCCTCTGCATCGGCGGCTTCGGGCTCTCGATCGATGACGCTGTCATTGCGTGCGTCGTCACGCTCGCGCGAATGAGAATGAACGAGAATCAACGGTCGGCGGCGATAGGTCGTCGAAGCGCCGATTGCCCTCTGATTGCCAGCTTTCTTCTTCATACTTCCTATGCAAATTGCAAGATTTTTCGTCAAATATCGGTTGCTCAGTGTGATTATGCGCGAGGTTTTCCTCACATGGCCGCCGGCCTTACGCCGGCAAGAGGTCGCGTCGCGTCGCGTAACCTTATTCGAGTAGAAAAACATTTGGCAAATGTGTGGGTATTCAGGACGAAGCGAGTTTCCCTCACTTTTATCGGCCACTTCGCTCTGCTTTCCTGAGCAGAGTTACTTCTCGCTGAGGAGGGTTTAGATGGCTTTAGAGTCGCTCAAAAGTTGGCCTATTAGTATCCGCGCTGTGGTGGCAGCAAAGAGGTTAAAGTCACTCGCGTCCCTCACGGTCAACGATCGCGGTGTTACACAATGTATCGGTGTTTCTGAGGGGTTTCGATCGATACGCCACGGTAAGATCGTATCTTGCTCCGTGACAAAGTCGCCAACTGTCGTGCCGTGCGAAAAAATAAGGCCGCCGGGGGTCATGAGAAGGGCGACCTTCAATCTCTCGGCTTGCCCGGCAAATTAATCTCGATTAATTAACCCTTACTCGCTGACCTGTCGCCGCGTCCCTTTCTAGTTCTGCGATGTGGGCGACGAGGGAGAACTAATGTCAAGTTCATCATTAATTAATATTGTTAGCGTAATCGTGATTGAAGACTCGAGATAAGATAAGAGGGAAGATCTCAACGGCGAAGGAGGAGGAGGGCGGGGGGCAAGTTAAGCGGGGAAGAAGTACGTGCGAAAAAATCATTCATCTCTCGAAATCGTTGCACCAGTGAGGTCCAGCGAAGTTTTCGTCTCGTCAATCGTCCCATTGTCCCTTAATTTCCGCACCAATTACGTGCGGAGTATCCTCAGGGTGTGATTCAGGTCGATCGATATTAAAGCGGGGGGAGGGGGCCCACCCGCCTCGGCAAATCTTGGAGGAATGCCGAAAGCTTTCACGTATTCTCGCGCGATAACGCTTTTTACGATAACGCCGGAGAGAACGCCGGTTGCGACATCGAGCGAGCGAATGGGAGAACTCGACACCGGCGGGATTAAAGTTATACGTCGCCGTCACGGTCAACGTTCCCCTTATTGCATAGCGTGTATCAATGCACACGGCGGCCGAGAGGTCAATCGATAGCACCTCTATTTTTTACCCGGAGGAACAACAGCGCGCCTTCTGTGCGCGAGATCATTCGGCGAGAATATTGTTTCCTCGATACTCGCCGCACGATCATTCACGAGAGGGATCTCCAACTGCGTGCGAGTGTGCTCGTCGCACTTTCTGAACTTCCTCTGCCAATATCAACAGTTGACGACGCCCATGAACAAAATGACTAATTAAATCTGCGCGATATGCGCAGTCGTCGGACAACTCGACTCGTCGCGTCGACGGCAATTTCTCGCGTCAATTCGGTATCTTTCGGAAAAGATGTTTTTTCTTTTCGGAAAAATTTGCCGCCTTCCGGAAAATTATGAAGCTCTGACGTTGTTTTCTTTACTCGTTCTTGAGAGAGAGAGAGAGAGAGAGAGAGAGATAATATAAAACACATTAAAAAAATTTGAAACAACATGACATTTTTTTAAACCCTGCGCTTCGTAAAACGGCAAGAATGGCAATTTAAACTACAGCAAAGCAAGATTCTTCGGCGCGTCGCCGAAGAACCGCGCAGAAATTACTAACCGGTCTAAATCCGGAATGAATGCAGAAATTCCGGGCGATGCATCGATCGCGTCGCGGAATGTATGTGCATGTCTCGTTTCGCAATTTACGATCGATCCCGGGGCCGAGTCGAACTCACAATCGATCGACCCTTATATCGTACGTTCCACTTATTCCGAAATGGAATTCATCCATGTGTGTATGTCGCGTTATCACCGGGTCCGCATAAAGCCGCATTACTTCCAGTTGCGACATTAGCATCGCATTGACTTCTCGACATTGATATAATCGGGACGCGCGCTACGTTTTTCTTTCTCTCGTTCTCTCTTTCCTTATATTTTCTTTCTTTCGCCGGGGGCGCTGAGAAAGAAACGCGCGAACTCGAGCGGGTAATTCGATCGTCGCGAACGAAAAGTGAACGTGACGTTGCGAAAACTTCGCTCCGGAGCCGAAGGTCGCAATTTTATCAATGTAAAATCCCGCTTCACCTTTTTCGGCATGCGACATTTTTCTGCGGCGGACAAATCAAGCTGTTCGATTAACCCTGATTCTGAAGGGAGTCGCTATAAAATACGATGACGTTTAATTAAAAACGAAACGACGAAGTGGCACCACCGGAATTTCGAGACAAATATAATAGGTATGTAACACGAGAGTCCTAACAGTCTCCTCCGTCTTCCCCGAGGCTCGCGTTTCGATGCGCTCAAATGATTCTCGCGTTTTTCGCTCAATAAGTCGGCTGCGAATATGAGTAAGCGTTTCACACCGGGATTACAACCGGGAGAGAATTCGAGCGCGCGGCAGGACTAGGTACATACGTTCCGCTCGGTGAAATTTACATATCATATCGACGTGTGTGTATACACGAGCGCGAGAATCGCTTCGCGAAACGCGGGCTGTCCTCCGAGTTGATAGTCCTCCGAGGACGGAGCCCGAGAGGAGGTGAAAAAGTGAGAAATTGAATATAGCAAGGATGTGAGTCGCAGCAATCTAAAGTGAGGAAGGCTCGCCCATATTCTTGACCTCGCGCGTTATGGCGCGCGTCGGACGCGCGCACGACGCGGCACGATTTTTCATAATGACGGAAAATACCGAGGATCATCCTTGGGTTCAGATATTGTAGTGTGTAGTGCGTGTATCGAGGTAGCCGGGTTTCTCGTGGAAGAAATGCATAATTTTCTCCCTCCAAGTCCCGTCTCGCGACGCGCGATTGCAACTCAACAGAATATACTCAACGTCGCGCTCAGCGGGGAGCTTTATTCAGGCGAGTTCGTCGAGTTCGAGTTAAGGCTGGGATTCGTCGATTCGTCGCGGTGAAAATCGGGGACATTCTCCGGGACACTCCGGGACGACACAGCCGATCCTTCTTCCTCGAGAAGGCTCGCGGTGGTTCCTTTGGCAGTCGGGCTGCCGGTGGCTGGTCTTCTCGGCTTGCACAGCTGCAATCTCCTTGCCAAAACGCGTTCGACATTATCGCGCACGCCCCCGTGTCCGTGTCTGGAGATACACGCAGCGCAATCCGGCGAACACACCCCTTCAGCTCTCCTAGATAGCGCGATTGTTTTTACCAGCGCGCTGTTTAACGTCCTCCGACAATTGCCAATCACGCGACTTTATCGGAAGATTTATTTAAAGGCCGCGCGCTGTGCGCGCGTATCATCAGCTGCGCGTCTCGCTGAACATACATTTGTTGTGTATCGATTAAACGCGAATTTTATTCTCCGTGTGCCGTCCCCTCTCGGCGCAGCTCGAGCTGCTGTAGCGAGCGTGCTTTTCCAAATGGCTGCTGACATTGCTACACATATACGCATGCTCATTTAATTTATTTTCATCTTTATTTTGCTCCCGTGCTCGTTTCATCTATACACCTAGCAATTTTAACGATCGTTTGATACGACCACCTGCCGACCACACACTGCGCCACACACTATCTTAGAAAATGTTGATGATTAGTCCGACACTTTTTTGTCTTGGGTTCTTTAAGGGGGGAATTACATACGGAACAGGCCGTTTTCAAGGCTATTTTTACGAATTTTTTTTTAACAGAAGCGGTAGGATCAGTGGACTTGAAATTTTCACAGTGTATTCATGAATGTTCAAGTACAAAATAAATTTGTTACTATCTATGATATATGGGTAGTAAACACGTAAAACTTGAAACGCGCGTTCACCTGAAAACACCATTTTCTTAAGTTTTCGACATGATTACGCAATAACTACTGAACCGAATAACTTCAAAGTTTTATACAGTATAGTACAGTAAACAACACGTGTAGTTTTCGCCCCTATCTCAGAACACGGTTATATTTTATTTTATTCTATTTTTTAAACATGATTAAATATAATGAAATTGAGAAAAGTTTCATTTTCGATATATTTTTTTTTGTACAGTCATTACTTTTCCAAACTTGGCTTCACCGCCTTCATTTTAGTACGGACTACAACGTCCGCCGTATATTCTTAAAATCTTTCTCGGTTTTTGATTTCAAAGTAGTGAGAGACCCGGAATTATGTCGACAGTAAACATAAAGCTCGCAAACGGATGACTGCATTTTTATTTATAATTACAAATTGGATCGGTTCTTGTGATTCAATAAAATTTATTTTGTACTTTGAACATTAATTAATACACTGTGAAAATTTCAAGTCCTGTCGTTTCTGTTTCGTAAAAAAGCGTAAAAACAGTCTTGAAAACGGCCTTCCGCATGTAATATTCCCCCCTTAATAATTAATTTCTCAGTGCTATGAAAAATATATGAAATCTTTAGTATACTTTTAGTATACTAGCTATAGTATTATTCTCGCGCTGGAAAACACTTTAAATAAAGCGCTTGAAAATTACGTTTTTATCCTGAATACCTCGTAGGTGGATGTAGGTTCGTCGGCCATTTCGGCGGCTGCGTTTTTTTTTTTTTTTTTTTTTTTTTTCGACAAAACGTACAACGCGAATTCGCATTCGTTCCACGCGCAACAACGTGCGGAGGCGGCGACAATGGCTACGTGTGTTATTGTTGCAAATTGGGCGGTCTGAATGAATTTTCGCGAAACGTGTTTTTGCTTTGACAAGCGGTGACGCCGGTGGATATACTTGACCGCCAAATCCGCCCGTCTTTAGACGAGTATAATTAGCACGGGAAGCATCGCAAGGTCGGCACGCCGCCCGAGACAAATAGCGCGCCGCTCGTTGCATTCGCGTGCGCAACCTTTGCATTCGGCAAGACGACCGCCGATTGTCTCGTGGGACGCGTTATCTGCGCGAAAAGGAATTTTCGGCCGAGGAATGTCATTTTCTGATTTTCTGCGTTACCTGAAGATCAGACGAAAACTCGGGTGGAGGGAGCAGGAAGGAAAGAAGGAAGGAAGGAAGACTCCTGTAGGAGATTTCCCGATTGTTCTCGAGTATCTCGAGCGGGTTTTAAAGCAGCCGAGTGTTTGGGCGAATTTTCGTCCGATCGCCGCAATAAAGATGTCCTTTCTGAGTCATGAGCTTTTGTCTGCTCCCCCCTTTCCCCTCGCTTAGTCACTCGACTGAGAATTTTGATGAAGCGAATTTTTTCGGCTTCCCGATTTCTTCGGTCGCCGATCGAGAAAGCAGCTTCTATAATTCGAGATTGTCGGACTGTTATTCTCTGGTTCGTCATATATCGAGATCGACACTGCAAATTTCAGAACCGCGTTTCGGAAAGTGAACATTCAGGAACTCAGTCTGACGACAACGTCAGAAAATTACACCGAGAGAGGGATTGTTGTATACGGTGTGGTTTGTGGCGTCGCGTCGTACACGCGGCAGTCCCGCGCCTTTCGAAAATGCAGTTGCGCCCATCTCGCGTATACGAAATACAAATAAGTTTGGGAAATCGCCGCTCGGTTAACACCGAGCGTGTACTTGGCGCGTTAATCGTATGGAAATGCCTCAGCTCGTAGAATGGAGTTTACTGCTGATTCACCGCTTTATTCGCGTTTATCCGGTGTGCCCCTCCGCTCGCGCGCTGCACTTTCGTTGGAAGCCCTCTCGTGACTTCGATATTGCGGGATCATCGGTCGAGAGCGAGAGATGGTTTTAGAGGCGTGGGAAACTGTCCGCGCGGTAAAGCGTTGCTTAACTCTCTCGTCTTTTTCGCGCCGGATCAGATAGACGCAATCTCGCGTCTAATTTGCCTGTCTGTTTGTCCGTTTGCCTGCCTTGTTCTTCTTCTTCGCTGTTCTCGCTGCTCGTTCGAAGAAACGGATATTACTTGCATATTGTGTACACGTGAAATTTTACTGTCCAACCAATTACACTAACTTGGTAAAACTTTAGAATAGGGCTTTTTCCGAATGTTGATATATTTTTTTTTTTTTTTTTTTTTTTTTTTTTTTTTTTTTGTTTATTTTTTGCTACTTGTGGGAGTATAAAAATCTTTGTTGTGACTACGACAATATGATAATCAATGGGGAGAGCCCGAAAAAAATGTTACCGACCTATTTTTTTCAAGTTTTTTCGGATCTTATAAAACTCTGAAGGAAAAATGCCAATCAAATTTAAACTTAAAATTAAGTAAAAGCATAAAAACCGAAGACATAAACTATTCTTCGCTATAATTTAGACTTTATAATATAAATTTGTGCTATTGATTAAAGCAGAGCATGATTATGAATAATGCTCTGCTTGTAATTTATGATATGTCCTATCTTGCGTAGGGGTCTTGCTAATCTTTGCAGTATCCATTTTTAGTATATCGTAGACTCATCTGTTTAGTAAGGCGAAAGATTCGAGTAATAATTGTGAACGGTATTTAATCAGTATAAAATCGATATTTAAAGTTTTTAATATATGGAATAAAATTTCCATGTTTTTTCCTATAAAGATCTTAGCCCCCCTCCCTTAATATATATGTAAAACTTTGTGTACATTTTTTTTTACAGCTAGTTTTGTAAATTACTGAACAAGAAAACGTAGTTATAATAGTACTTCTGAATATTTACCAAAAGAATTGTTTAAAAAATAAGTGGGTAACACTTTTCTCGGGCTCCCCCGATTGATCATCACTGTCGGAGTCACAACAAAGATTTTTACCATAAGTAGCAAATAAATATCAAAATTCGGAATAGGCCCTAAAATTCTCAAGTTTTACCCACTACTTTTGAGCTATTCTTCCTCGCTTGCCTGCAACTGTCGGACCACCGCGTGTTGTTGGGACGACTCGATACTCGCAAAAATCCTCTCTCGATTGTAATAATTTTCTGTATTTATTATTTTTCTTGTAACACGAAATAATTCAATTTCTCTCTTCTCTCTCTCTCTCTCTCCCTCCCAAGTGAGAGATTTACAATGCATGCCCCTGACCGCTCGATCGCGCATTACCAAATTCACGATTGGCGAATTGGCCAGCCAGGGCTGAATATGATCGTCGCACCAGCAACGCCCGTCTCGACGTTAAATGCCGGCGCACTTAGAAATAGAGCGAGGATACGTTGTTAACCTTGTTACACGACGTGGTGGCCGCTTTCGTCGATCAATCGCGATTGACGCGTAGATTGTTGCCCATCGATGTTGTCGCCCGACGTTGCATCGTCGTCGCGGATTCCGTTGCGCCGGATTAACGTCGTCGCTGCCGCCGTCGCCGCCGCGCGTCAACGTCGCGGACGCGTGATATTTTCTTCCGTCAGTCCGCAATGGACGCGAGACGCGACGATTAAAGCGACGTGACGCGAGTTTGGCACATGCAGGTCGCAGTCACGGTGTGTGATCGATAGCGCGCACCGGCTATTCCCGTTTTCGAGTACGCCGGCGAAGGGAACGAGCAGGGCTCGAGAGCGTCGCTCGAGTATCGAGAACCTTCGGCGCTTCTCTCCACGAGCTGTTTTTAAACGAGCCGCAATTCGCCGGGCAGAATTCGGGACAAGATCCTGTCGATAGCGTTACGTGTCGGCTTGCTCATCTAATTGTGTGTGATGAGAGAAAGGTCATACATTGTATCGGTCGTAAATTCACACGCTATAATCATGCGTATACGAATGCGAGTGCGTAATGCTGCGTCGGTTTTCCCAGGCACTTACTTCTTACTTGCCAAGCTGTTACATCGCGGCTTTTAACGCTTTTACGCTCGCATGCAAATATCTTCAATGAGGGAGATACGAAGCGAAGAATGAGCCGATGCTCGTGTCATGTTATTCATCGGGACGACTGAGAGATCTTTGATGTCGTAGACCTTGCAATTTTTCAGTAGTTAGCAGCCGTATACACATGTAGAAACACGCCGATTGAACCCATCAATTTATCCCGTATTCTTATCTTGCATAATTACTTGTGACGCATATTTATACATACCGCGGCTCATTGTTGCGCTGGCTACTTGGAGAATAAGAAGAACAACGCCGAGGGCGATACGAATTCTGTGAATCATCAGATTCCTCTGAGTCACTTGAACATCTGAATCATCGTATCGAGCGGAGAACCGAACCGAAGCGGAATCGATAACTGTCACTGATGTGATACTGCAATTTAGCATCACTGCGTGATCGACGAAAAGGTCGACGTATGCCTTTTGATTGCATTTAACAAGCCAAGTTCTAAACCTGGGCTCGTACGCGCGCGAGTCAACCACTGCCGCTTTTACCTCGCACTTTCACGTACAATAGTCGAGTGCAAATCTAGCGTGAGCAGTGTGCGGAAACGCAGAAGAAAGAAATATATTTTCACCGAAACCGTGCAACCGGAAAGTCGCGTTGGTAGTCTCCGAAACAAGAGAACGCGACGCGTTTTACAAAAGGCAGGGTGGTTCCTCGCGCGCACACAACGACAAAGCAATAATCGTTGAAGCGCAGCGACGCAAGCCGCAGGCCGCAGACGTTAATTGCGAATCGTATGTGAATTACAGTGCAATTTTGTAATCTCTTCGTGAGACGAAGGTCAATGTCCCATTGCGGGGGGGACTCGTGATGCAAGGTTCCGCAGCCGTAGAGCGGGCTCATGTCGAAAGCGTTCTCTATCTCGCGGGTGATCTATTTCCAGAAAATATTTCCGACAACCTTGGCCTCTCTCGGCCGCCCGCTAAAAACTGACACATTCTCTCCCCCTGTCTGCCTTTCTCTCTTTTTCTCTCTTTCTCGTTTCAGATTTAATCCACTGCACCAACGAGCCGAACGTCTCGATACCACAACTGGCGAACCTCTTGATCGAACGCTCGCAGAACACAAACTGGACGGTGGTGTTCAAAGCTCTGATCACCGTGCATCATATGCTCTGCTATGGCAACGAGGTAAAGCTCTCACCACACACACACACACACACACACACACACACACACACACACACCTTTTGTTCCCCTAGTTCTCTCCGTTAGAGATACGCGTGTTCGCACATTTCTTCTTTCGTCCCCGACCGATTCTAAAATAATCTTCTTGTGCGCAGAGGTTTACGCAGTATCTCGCCTCCAGCAACAGTACGTTCCAGCTCAGCAATTTTCTCGACAAGAGCGGCGTACAAGGTGATCATTTCGTGATACGATTTTATCAGCGAGTACTTTGACGCGTTTCTCGGGAACGATCACATGGGGACGTTCCGGAATTGGCGGAAAGTATCGATGGGACACGCGCGATAAATCCGCGCCTCGCGGATTTCCCTCCGGCGAAAAGCTCGCCTCTGTCGTTTGTCGCAGTTATCGCAACATCGACAGCCGATGACTCGGACATCGACCGAGCGCTGTAAAAATCGGAATTTCCTTTCAGTGAAGCCCGCTTCGGACCGAGCAACGGACAACAAATCAGTGCTTCGGCACGCTTCTTCAGCTCACGATTCACGAAGTCAACACCGATCATGTTTCGTGGGCCTTTCAGATGATCATAATTATTGCCAGCGATGTCTGTCCTCGTGAATGAAGTCCGAAGAATGTACCGACAATCCGCAACGCTGCACGTCCGTTTTTCTTTCCGCCAATCTCGGAACGTTTTACGCAGCAACTAATTCCATAACGATTTGTAACGTCTGCCAAAACCGAGAAACGCAATTCATTCACCTGAGGAACGGAAAATTAATACTCGTCTCTTGATTAACCAAAGAGTTCACGGTGCGAACAGCATACGCAGCACGATGTGCACGGCTTTCCGCACAATCCTCTTCGTCAGCAAGAGTTACGCGCGAATCCGATTAACGCAGAATTAGTCGCGGCAATGCTGCTACGGCTAGGCATGATATGCACGTGTCGCATAAGAAGTTGCAACACTTCTCTGAATTTGAACGTCGCAAGTCGATCATCGCGACGACGGTCACTCCGATTTCGCCGAAAACGCGCACACCGGAGACGGAATTTGATTCAAGCCGGTCAGAGATGATCGGCGACGATGAGAACGAATCGCTTGGCAAAAGTAACAACGCTCGTGGATTTCCGGAACGACGATGAATACGCGCGTGCGTTCTCTTTTCCCGCGACGAATCCGAATTTTCCGTACCGACCGACTTCCTCGTATTGTGCGGCTCTATCGTCTACATGGAAAATGCGAATTTCTTTCTCTTTTTCCATGTGTCTGGCATCTGTGTGTACGATTTACTAACCTGGACTAACTTTCTATCTTTTTGGGCACAGCAGGAATACGCGTGGGTGAGTTCTAATTGCAAAACGTTCGTTCTACTTCCTTCACGTTACATGGTACTTACTAACGTGGCTTCGTAGCTCTTCTGTATCTGTATCGTCCGACTTAAACTTTGCAAGAACAACAGGGATACGCGTAGCACGTGTATGCGAGCATTCTTTCGATTTAACTTTACAATGCTACTCAACCGCATAACTCCACGAATTTTGTAATCTGCGTATCGATGTGACGTAGATCGAAGATCACACCGGGTGTGTTTACAGTTACAATCGTCGTAAATGTAAACGGACTAGATTTGCGAAATGTCCGGTAAAGACGCGAGTAACTCCCAATCGGGGAACGGGCGATCCGACGCGCGTGCACGTTTACATAACTTATGAAATTAATGCAACAGCACCGTCGCACAGCCGACTTTCTAATTTCACTTTTACGCACTGTTGCGTAGCGTGTTAGTGCTTTCATCGCACCTCATTGTATACGTACGGATGAGTAATGAGCGTTTTTTATGCGTCAGGATATGACATGTCGCCGTTTATCAGACGATACGCCAAGTACCTCAACGAGAAAGCTCTCTCCTACAGGACGGTAGCGTTCGACTTCTGCAAAGTGAAAAGAGGGTATGTGTGTGCACATGTGTGTATGTGTATGCGTGCGTGCGTGCGTGCGCGCGTGTGTGCGTGTTAAAAGTAATTTCGTTACTAATCAAACGGCATCGAGATTATCACCTTTGGCTTTTTCCAGCGACTGATTGAGCATTTAATGTGTATATTGTATAGTGCACTTCATATATTTGTAATTACCGTTATAAATCTCATTATATATATATATATATATATATATATATATATGTGTGTGTTTGTGTGTATATATATTGAAGCAATTAATCGCCGCGTAAATCACGTTGTAGGAAGGAGGACGGCACTCTGCGTACAATGAATGCTGAGAAACTTCTGAAAACGTTGCCGGTGCTGCAGTCGCAACTCGACGCACTGCTGGAATTCGATTGCACGGCTAACGACCTCACAAATGGCGTCATAAACATGGCCTTCATGCTTCTCTTTCGAGATCTTATCCGGTTATTCGCCTGCTATAATGACGGCATCATTAATCTGTTAGGTAACATACTACTCCCTTTTGCTATCTAGGAAGAAACGTGTATCCGCGCTGATATCGATAACGGCGGTGTAATTAATCGCGAGCGACTCGCGTGTGAATATCATGAATTATGCTCTAATCGGTCCAATTGCGTGTGACCTTTCAGAAAAGTATTTCGACATGAATAAGAAACAATGCCGGGACGCCTTAGACCTCTACAAGAAGTTCCTTATACGCATGGACAGGGTCGGAGAGTTTTTGAAAGTCGCGGAAGTAAGTTGCACGCATGGCTTGATGAACGTAAAGACAGCCGTGGTTAATACAAAACTGATCGCATATTTTTCTTGCAGAATGTCGGCATCGATAAGGGAGATATACCAGACCTGACGAAGGTGCGTGCGTTCAATATATTATTTATCTCTCGCCATTCCGCTAATACCGTCAACCAGTACGGTCTGTTTAATTATTCGTGTTCAATTGTCGATTGCTACTTCGGGGAATTATTAACTATATGCGAACAAAATTACATAGCTATGCTAAAAGATTATATTTTCATTTGTTTCTCCCTCTTGTACATTATTGCAGGTAATAACATCACTGATTATCTAACGAAATAGAATTAGTGTGGTTTAGATTAGAGAGAGAGAGAAAGAGAGAGAGAGAGAGAGAGAGAGAGAGAGAGAGAGAGAGAGAGAGAGAGAGAGAGAGAGAGAGAGAGAGAGCAGCGTAGATAATGAGCTATGAGATATTTTTCGGACATTTTGTGGAATCAGTCGTGTTCGCAAATCATTTTTTAGCTGATCGCTGTGGAGATTTTTCATAATATATTCATCTTTCATTGACCATCCAGACGAATGCATGCATTTTAGTGGAGGGAAATGTTTTCGGGACTAAATGCACAATTAAAGTTTTACCTTGCACCTTCGCGATAGATAAGCTCGATAATGCTCTGAGAATGACCAGCGTATTGCTTCTTAGGCACCAAGCAGTTTATTGGATGCCCTGGAGCAACATCTCGCATCGTTGGAAGGAAAGAAGGGCTCCGCCGCGAATACACCGACACAATCAGCAAGGTACGCTGAGTTTTTCATTTATCCAACTCATTTATGTCTTACATATCGATTAACGTAGGGATAATCCTAAACATCTATGATACATAGAATGCTGAATGCTATTGAAACTGATATTACTATTCCTCTCTAAACTCCATTATCTATCTATCTATATATACATATTTATTTTTTTCGTCTCATCGTTCTTTCATACCCGATGGACAGAAAATCTCATTTTTATTCCGTATCGCCACGAGCTTTTTAAGATGAACAATATTTGACATACGTTTATTGCACACGCACATGTAAGAATTACGCAAACGAATTACGTGGTTCCGTGAGTTTCTCCGAACATCCTGATTTCCCGATTAATTATTTTGGACCTGTGGAATGTATTGATCATTTTTCTTTTATGTAATTATCGACTGCAGAGATCTGGATAATATTCTTTAGCGTTGTCGCTGGGAAGGGTATTCTTGATTATCTTTCTGAACAGTTGTCCAACTTGAAAAATTTGTCGATGGTATCCCTGGATACAAGGTTAATATTGTCTCCAATATTTAATGTTTAGTTGTAGAACATCCCTATAAATTTTGACCTTTATCCTAAATCTGTTTTAGGTATCCGTTTTAGGTTATATTCTTAAATTGGGTATTTAATTTTTATGTACATACGTGTACGTATCTCTCATCGAGAGTCGTGACTGTGTGTGATTATTACACCATCCAATCTGTCACTCCTACATATCGCACGAATGAGCGCAATGTATCTAGATAATTATAACGTAGTTCCCTTATAGTTCATTGGTTATAGTTAAGCACGCTTTAACATCTCAGTCTGAATTACCAATTGCGATCGGAACCGATCACGCTGTGCCATCGCTTGAAATTTTATAAATGTTGATTTAATATTAAATCACATAGCTATGAATCACACAGCTATATAAATCTGTCCATTTATTACAGAAAAGAAAAATCGTACATTCATTGATTGCCGCACACTCAGTATCTGCAGATGATGCACTTTTAATTGTTAAAGCAATTTATCTATAAAAGTATCAAAGAGTATGAGAACTACGTAACGTCGCAATGCACATGTATTTATACAAAACTGCTTATTATAGCGCAAGTACAACACTACTCGTAGTACATCATTTCAAATACAGGTCACGTAAAGTGTACCGAGCAAAATATTAAGGCTATACTCCTTGCTATAGAGAGTAGAACATCGATAAATGCATGTGTATATTAGGATACAGTTGCGAAAGCGGGAAGAAGAGAGCGAATGCGAGAAAAAGGAGAAGTGAAGTCGAGAGTACGAGTGTTATGTGTGTTTTGTGTGTGTGTGTGTGTGTGTGTGTGTGTGTGTGTGTGCGTGCGTGCGTGCGTGCGTGCGTGCGTGCGTGCGTGTGTGCGTGTGTGTGTGTGTGTGTGTGTGTGTGTGTGTGTGTGTGTGTGTGTGTGGGAAGGATATTGTTGTATGTGTGCGTGACAATGCACATTTGCAATTTTCTACGCATTGTTACATCTATACGTTACTACACCGTCTCTCTTTTTTGTTTTTTTGTTTGTCTTCTCCTTTGTTTTCAATTACATATTTTCCTTTACGCTCCTCTCTCGCCACATTTTACGCTGAAACGGACCTTCCGTATTCTTCTGTCCGTCCTCTTTTCCATCGACACAACATCCGACATCCTATCATCGCCCAAGCAGCAATAGAACCAATGTAAAGTCGGGAGTGTCCGCCCTGTCTTCCACCAGTACCGCGTTCGGAACAGCAGCCAGTAACGCGCGACTCGACCAAACCGGGAACGGCCATATCGACGAAGCGTTGCGACAGCAAGCTCTCGCGGAAGAGGAAGCCGCCATGAATCAATACAAGGTATATTGACTCGTCGCACAGTCACACTGATTGTGATCTTTCAATCGAGGCACCTAATTGTACCCATATCGAGTTAACGCGCGTTCTATGTCGGGCTAATTTTGCGCAACTTGTTGTCCACACGCCACGTGCCGACCATCGATGACCATCGCGTTGTCGCATTATAAGCATTGCAAGCGAATTTTACTTGTCAAATAACACTTGTCCAATGTGTCTCAATAGTCCTCAAAGTTCTAACTTCCAACTGGAAATGTGCAAATTCTGTTTTGAACGATTCTTTTTGATCAGTGAATTCGATCCGCAGGCTAAAGTTCAATCACCATCGGGTGGTCCCAGCACAAACCCCTTCCTCAGTTCTCCAACCAACAATGCTAATCAGCCGATTGTGGATCTGTTTGGTGCTGTACCAGCGTCCGACAGTCAGGTACGTGCAACAGCATGTTTGTCCTACGTTCAATACTGTGTGACCAATCGACAATTAGCGCGACTCATCTCTATCGGAGCGATCGAAGCGACGAATATGAGTTACGCAAGTTGTACAAAGTAAATTATGCAAGGAAAGAACGTGTATTAATTTCTTTTAATCTTGCTCAATGTCCGCGTTAAAAATATAAAGCGGAAAAATATGCAGAGAGGCGAGGAAGGACGTTGACTTGCTTCTTTTTATGTTGCATCAGAAATATAAAATGCATCGATATGTAAATTCGAGTAACGTTTAGGAAAAATGAGAAAAGTCGTTCATTTCTCGGTCAATCGCTCGGTGGTTTGATGTTAATGCGACTCCGACTTGAGACAGCTGAAACTCACGCTCTGTTGTTCTCCTCGCAACAGCCGCAAAAGGCGTCGGACGATCTCTTGCAACTGGCGGGTAACCCGTTCGCGAACATGTTCGGGACGGCGCAACCGGCCGCGGCCGCGCAACCCGCTCAGATGCAGAACAACATGTGGATGACCAACGGTAATGGTGAGCACGAGACTTAAGTCGCGTTATACTCGCGCGTGATCATCGCTGCTTCTTCCGTCACCGCGCTTGATCTGATTATTTTTTTTTTCCCTTTTGTTTCTCATTCTCTTCCATTTTCCATTTTTTAGGTTTCGCGGCTGCGCCACCAGCAAATAATAACTTTGTTACAGATAACAGTTTTTCCTCCGTATTTGGAAATCAAGATCAGCAATCTTGTAAGTGAGATCTTAATCGTGAGATAGCTAAGCGGGGATCATTGTAGATACTGTAACGAACGTATTCACTCACTCAGAGTTGAGAGAGAGGAAAGAGAGACACACAGAGAGAGAGAGAGAGAGAGAGAGAGAGAGAGAGAGAGAGAGAGAGAGAGACAGAGACAGATTCTGTGCATCTTCTTTTTAGTTTCCCCTCTCTGTCGTTTACTCTTCTTTTCTTTTCATCTCTGTCCGTGTATCTTCCGCGGCCATTTTTATGATATTTTTGCATCATACATCTTCTACTTTTGAACATTTCGTACGCCTGAGCAATCACATGTGCCGATTTAACGCTACATAGGCAGAGAAGTACCGAGTGAGACAGCGATTACACGGTCGCGAGAGACTCCGCGATTCGCAGCCGATAGTGTCGTAAGATTCGCAATGATGGCAGAGTGAGACGAGACGAATAACAGTCGCTCTGTCCATGCGCGCCATTCGTGGTAATCGTTGAGATTATTCGGTATACTCTCCGCGAGTGTAAGCGATTTGTAAGCGGACGCTACGGACGAACGTTGTCGCGTTAACATTGCGCCCGTTGCAACGTAAGAGTTTCTCACATTCCGCTCTATCTATCTATCTCTCTAACTAACATAACTAATCGGGTCACGGTGCAAATGATCTCGTGTAAGGTATCGTAACATTTGCTCACAACGCCCGGACCGCAAGGGAGACGAAGAAACTAGCTAACTTATGCACCCCGATCACTTTCTCTGCGCAAGCTGGCGCCCCAGGAACGGCCGCGTCCGTACCTAATCCCTTCATGTCCGATTTTCCGTCCGTGGGTGGCAGCGGTCAGGCAACGGGCGCGGGCGCGGGCGCCTTCGGGCTGTTCGAGCAGGCCGCTGGCGGCGTTGTTGTTGGCGGCGCGATAAACGAGCCGGCACAAGCGGCGGCGGCGCAAGGCGGAGACCTCTTCAGTGCCGGCGGTGGTCAGGCGGATCTCTTCGGGGCCGAGTCCACCGCGATGCTGAGGGCCGCGAACGGCAGTGACGGAGACGCCGCGGCCGACGTGATGGCGGCGGCGCCTCCTGCCGCCGGCAAGCCATCGTCCACTGCCACGCCGCCACCTAGACCACCGCCACCCGCGACCGCCGCGAATGGCGCACCGCGTACACTGTCACCGACGTGCGTCGGCGGAGCGTCACATGGTAGGCCAGCGGCGGCGTCGGCGACTGCATCGGCGATTACGGCGGCGGCGGCGGCGAACGCCGCCGCCGGTTCAGCCCCGGGCAAGAGCGCCTTTGACGATCTCAACGACAGTATCCGCATGGCACTGGGTGGGTCTCCGTCGCGTCCGGCACCACTGGCCCAGCAACAGCAGCAACAACAACAACAACAAGCCGCCGGCCTCGCGGCCCAACAACAGCCGCCGCCGCCGCAGCAACGACGCATGCCGCCACAGTCGGCGGGCGGTATGTTCGCGTGTAACCCGGACGACGCCACTGAGCAACCCATGAGCATGCCCGGTGGCCCGATAGTCGGCTATGGTATCCCTACCCAAGCCCAAGTCCCCGTGGGGTACGGCTCGCCGGCAAAGCAAGCCATGTCAGGTGACGGGAATGCCCCCAATTAGTCACGCTAATTGCATGAGACTCTCGCACCTCTGCTCCTCTCCCTTTTCTCCTCTGCCTCTCAATCCGTGAATCCACCCCCAGGTTTCGTTTTCTTCTTTTCTTTTCTGCCACTCCTGCCCTTCCCCGGCCCCTTGCACCGGCCCTGCTGTTTCCTCTTTGTTCCTTAGCACGAATCTTTGCACTTCACGTTCGGTTTGTATCGCATCGCTCGCTCGCTAGCCCGGCAAGCGAAGTGCCGCCTATGATTTCAAGCACGCGACAAGATGCGAGACAATCTTGATTCAGCATTCGTAGTTCAGCGTTGTTCAGCCCGGTTACACCCGGACGTTGTAAAAATCACGGGAGTACAGTGTAGCTGAGACTTGTAGTGGTGAGAACATAGCGCGATAACCTCCCCTGGTTATCTTATTTTTCTCTCACGGGGACGTACGATTCAATTGACCTACGACGTGCTGTGCATGTGCTGTGTTATTCGCGTGACTAATTGTACGACGTACGACGTAGAAAAACACAGAGATCTCTGCGTAATTTTGTTGCTGCACGCTGTGGTCACGTAGACACCTTTCGACGACGGCTGCTCCCCCTCGTTGAAAGTCTGCCGGGTGTTGTTTGTCGTTTCGTTTGTTCAGTTCTTTTCTTTCTTCGTTACGAAAATATGTTATCTTGCGTTGGATCCCGTAATTATACGAATTAGTTACACGATTCGCTTCGAGTTCCCACGCGGGTTCCACCGTAGTCGATGTTCCACTTGATGTAGATGTTGCTTGGGATTTGACAGTTTGAGAAGAGGGGGCGGGGAGTTGGCGTTGATGTATTTGCAACTGTATCCCGAGCTAACAATGTTTCAGCCGCGGGGCAACCGATCGGCAATGCGGCGGCCGGCACCGGCAAGGTCCTGACCGGAGATTTGGACAGTAGCCTCGCCAGCCTTGCGCAGAACTTGACGATTAATAAGAGCGCTCAGCAGCAAGTCAAGTGAGTGTTTGAGAACATATCTTTGTACGTGAATAACTTTAATTCCGAATATAGAAATTCAATTTCGTAAATCTCGCTGATGTCACGCCTGTAAAACGTTGACGGTAAACTGACGATGAATCGTCAGTTGCAAAGTCGACTGTTGTAAAACGTGATCGTTAACGTGATGTTGAACAACGAGTACTCCTCTCTCTCTCTCTCTCTCTCTCTCTTTCTCTTTCTCTTCAGGGGAATGCAATGGAACTCTCCGAAGAACGCCGCGAAAACGGGCGGTCCAGCTGGATGGTCACCGCAACCAATGGCAGCTACGACTGGTGCTGGATATCGACCCATGGTGAGCCCCGACTTTTCTTTTCTCGGTCTTGTTATCGTTACAGAGTATCGTCGCAGCACGTTTCTTCCGATTATCAATACACCGTAGACATGAACGCAGACACAGATACGGACAGGCGAGCGCACGTATTATTATTCGCTGTCGTTGCTGTGCGCAGATCATTACATCATTGTTGAAGCGATCTGCCTTGTCGTTTCCGATAAGGAAGCTGTAGTTATTTTTACACACCGTGACTTAGACATACTTAGATTTTTTAAATGTTACGTAACACCTTAGTTCATTGACTCTTCTCGTAGCAGTGGCATTTTCATCTCGTTCACATCCCACATTCGATTGAGCGCTATTTCGCGAAGGAGACGTCAGAGTTCCTTGTCGGTCGCGCGGGCCAGTGAATCGTTTTAAGCGGTAATTATTCATAAAAAGAATTACACCTCACGGATCACAGCTTGATTTTTGAACGTACATTATTACAGAGGGCAAAAAGCCGCGTGCGCAAAAGTCACACGTTTGGTTGGATTCGAGCATAATGAAGCGATACTTTTACACAAAATTGCGATGCTTTAAAGCGGTCGATATCTCCGGAGCTAAATTCACTAACTCCGACTGGTTGCAGAGCGCAGGTGACTCAGCATGCATGCATACACACACACACACACACACATATACACACATAACTTTCTGTGATATGTACAAAATGACCTATTTTAAATGTTCGCCTGAAAATTTCTCTCAATAGGTGCATCAGTGGAAAAATGTTTCAGAAAAAAGTCGCTTGGTTTTAAGGAGGCAATAGAACGTAAAATAGGACCTTGGTCTGACCTTGTTCAGGCTTTTGTCTGAAACACTTCGTCCAATGATGCATTTCTTTCGAGATACCACAGGTAGGCGTTTAAAACGAGTCTGTATGATACGTTCCGTGAGGTGCAAACTCTTTTGTAAGTAATTACCGCTTTAGCACGACATCGGCACGACGACGTTGACGAAGCGCGCGTAGTGTATCTGCGTGGCTTCGGCTCTGTCCCTCTTTCTTATATCTACACAAACACACGTAGATCTCCGATGATACATGTGCGCAAGTTTTCCACTAAGCCGCAGCGTCGTGGGACTCCTCCGCGCTCTTCGCAATACCGTAACGACACTTTCCCCGTCAATTAGCGTCCCTTTTGGGTGAGTGTTGCATGCATGGCATATGGCATGTTACCGGATGTTACAGGGCCAAGGGATGACGCAGCTGCTACCGACCACCACGACCATGGGGTTTCCCACACAGCCCACAATGATGGTAAGTCCTACAATCACGACGCATCCTTACTCTGGTGAGACGCATGATGAACGTCGGCGCGACGACGCAACGCCAAACTCGCCGCAGCCTACGCGAGTGCGGCGTGCGATAACACGTATTGTCACTAACTCACCTTGTCAATAATGACATCCATTGTAAATTGCATACCGATCTCGGTCTTCTACCATCCGAGGCGAAGTGGCGAGTCGCCTCCACTCCGACACCTCATTGCGTTTCTTGTGCATTGTGTGCTTATTGCATCGACATGTACACCGCTGGCGCACGACTTGAGAATGTAGTGGACGGATACTTGATCGCAGACGATTTATCTTTACGCTCTCCTGCAGACTGGTTTGAGATCTCTCTCGTTGTTCGTACGTCCTTGGCTATTGTTCGCTTGAGATATTTTAGTTTAAGCTAGATGAAACGTAGATGAAAGTCACATAGATAGATAGACATAAAAGCGTTCGTGTGATGACATGATACACAGGTAACACATAGGATAAATGAAGTATCATATTTTCCGTGAGAGAATCCGCGTGCGCGCGCGATAAAAATTGTCAGATCAGTTGGGAAAATGATCTACAAGCGGGGTTGGCCGAGGAAAAAGTAAGCACGCGAGAACACGTCGGGAATGTCTGAAGGAAACAAAAGAGGCAAGGGACGCTTGTAAAGTGTTTTCATTACATTTAACGCATCTTTTACCTCGGTTTATAATTTATAATATACTTTCTCGTATCGCGCTGAGATTTCGCTCGATTATCAGCGTTGTTGGTGCTTACTTTTATAAAAATTAATTTCTTATCTTAGCTCACTTCGACTTGGAGTCAATGCGCAATCGTTTCGGACGATTAATGCGATATATTTCTTTCTCCTTTTCAACCACCGTGCGACTTTTGATCTAAACGGCACAGTCGATCGGTCTTCCGTTCTCTTACCTTAAGAAAAGCGTTATTTCGAAAGGCACACGCTTTCTATTGTATATACATCTCATTCTCTCGCTCTCTGGTGTCTGTAGGGTATGCAAGGTATACCGATGGGCATACAGGGCATGCAGGGTATGCAGGGTATGAGGCCGATGATGTGTACTATCCCAGGTGCTTCCGCCGCCGGTAGCGGTATGATGGTTGCGGGAGGAACTGCACCCATGATGCAAATGGCCGGTGCGAATCCCATGATGGGTCCTAACCTGCAGCAGCAGCATCCTCAAGCAGCAGCTCAGCCACAAGGCAATGCTGTCCAGCTCGATCCGTTTGGTGCTCTGTGAAGGGATTAGGTACCTATTTCCTCATTTAGCATTCTGCGCGCTTGAGTCGATGGATCTCGAGGAGTAACGTACTACAGTAGGATGTGATGACCTGTGTATGACACGGGGATACGACGTGTGTCGATTAATCGTGATGACGCGACAATGCCGATGTGATTCGCAATGCTCGAAACACGACGGAACGCGACAGCGTGTTCTCTCTCGCGATACAAGTTGAGCTTTTCTTGATCAACGGCCGGCGGTAATTTTGCTCAGTCACGTATTGGATCCGTATAATTTTTACCGCACTTACAATATTCCCACTTGTGGAAGAAAATTTGCTATTGCTACAGTAACTCTGTTGTGGGAATTGCATTTTGAAAATGAGAGACTCTGATCACAATCTTCACGATTGCAAAGCGCAGAGACAATATACGCGAAGATTACGAGACCCAATGAGTTTTCTATAGTAAGTTGTATCATATAGTCCTTATGATTTTACTTGATGCGTGGTATGTTAATATATATATATATATGTATGTATGTATGTATATATGTGTATATATGTATGTATGTACATATATATATGTATGTATGTATATATATATGTGTATATATGTATGTATGTACATATATATATATGTATGTATGTATATATATATGTGTGTGTATAATTAGTGGAGTCACTAAATATAGTAGTAGTAGTTGTACAGCCTCAGCCCTTGTACAAGCGATCTTTATATTCCTTTTCGAACGATTTCTCTCAATGGGTGTCACTCTCTGGAGCCGTGGTAATATAATGTACATATAATCTCTGTGACTTATACATCTGTGATTAATAATAAGTGCGACGTAACATTTGTGACGCCGATCGATTTTTGAGTCGTCGATCACTTCACGAGTCTACTTTAGGTAACTCTTACCGACCACTCTATGTTACTAATAACACCTTTTCACATTTTCTACATCATTTTTTTTTTTCTATTATCACGCAGCATCACGTCATTAATCTGATCGATGTTGCTTGCAAAACGAGTACGTTGTATGAAAATTTGGTACATCGTATAAATATCGATCGTTAGTACATAGCTGAAGAAATAAATTGAATTGCGAACGATGTTACACTGCGGAAACGTAACATTGCGCGCGGTACTAAAGCAAATATCAATTTAACTGTTCCAGGATTCAAAATGGAACTAAGAAGACGGAGCGACGTTTTGTAAATATCGTTGTGTAATATGCCTAGAAAAGAAAACAAAACACACATGATTTATTCCCGCTTATTTCCGTTAGACGTGGGCCCGATCAATCTTGGATCATTAAATCTCACATGAACCGTCACATTGTGAATACACGATCGGCAACTGTATCATACTTTATATATATATATATATATATAATAATAATAATACATATACACACACACACATATATATGTGTGTATATATAAATTTATACATATACATATATGTGTGTGCTTGCCGAGTATGTAACACGCGTTACTATTCCGATAAAGCGTCGTTCCCATGAACTGATTTGGTTAAAGTAAACTGGCGTTTCTCAGCGAAAATCCTTGTCTTGGAGATTTTATCAGGCATAAGCTGAAAAAAGGGAAAGAGAGGATAAATGAATGGAGCGGTGAGTGGGAAGATAAAAGAAGAGAGAGCGATTGAGCCTTCATTAAATATTCCAGCCAATGTTCATGGGAATCGTACTGTAGTCAAGGGTGGTTTTCTCATCCTGAAATCCGTAGCCGGGCACGACTCAGTTTAGACAGACAAGAGTTGTTCGCGAACGCATTGCGTTTAGAATGACACGAACACGCGAGTGCGGATCCAGTGATTCCGTGAAGGCTCGTGCCGTGAAAATGGACAGTGAACTGAGTGATCGGATGTGGCAATTAGCAGCGCGCGTGAACTATTCTTCGTTGATATCGGGTAAGCTTGTTGAGAAGATGCATTTCTAGGTTCAACGGAGGATCTCCGTAATTACGATGTAGCGATATTTAGGTACGTTTAGTTGTCGCAGAGGGGTCGCTTGTAATATCGTTAAGGGTGCGTTAAGGGTGCGACGCAAGGGGAGATTCCGGTGGTTCGTCACGGTTCTAAACGTAATCGCGTTAGAGTTATACGTTAGACGACGATTGCACGTACCAATATCCGCTGTAACGCGAAACCGTTTAATAAGTGCAAAGCAGAGTAAAAATATCGAGATAGATTTTTCGGATATATATATCCTCGTTGTCATATATATACACACATATACAGGTCTGTCTTTTTGTCTTTTAGCTGAACTGGGTTGTACTCTTTGCCCCGTCAAAATGAAATAAGCATGTGGTCTAACGTTGAGAAGAAGAAGAACGAGGTTCTAGCTAACTAAGTTCAGCTAAAAAGAACAGTCCTCACAGAATGTGTGTGTGTGTGTGTGTGTGTGTGTGTATGTGTGTGTATGTGTGTGTGTGTGTGTGTGTGTGTTTGCGCGCGTGTACGTTACGTACGTAAACAAACACGCATGCACATATTGTTCTGCGAATGTATGGATTTGACTTGAGAGAGAATTTCGATGCTTCCTTTCGAAGTATTAAATGAAACAATAAAGATATACACGCGCGATAATTATCAAATACACACGCACGCGCGCGCGCGCGCGCGCGCACACACACACACACACACACACACACACACACACACACACACACACACACACACACATACATATTAAACACATATATACATCGCGAGAGAAAGACAATGAAACGAGTAGATGGATTCGTTAAATGTTCTTTATCCGTACTATTCAAAGATATCGTAATCAGGTAGATTAAAACGAGGTATATACATATATATATATGTATGTATGTATATGTATATATATAAACAAATTAAGACTACGACGTTCATATATAATGACGAGTATGATATAAACCTACGATTCAAGCACAGTACTATATAATACAGTCAATATCCCGTTCCGTTTGAGATTTGTCGATGTATACGCTCGATTCCCCCGTCATTATCGTAGCATTATTGTCGTTGTACGAAAACGAAAATCTGTCGTCTGGAATCGTAGCTTGTGCCGATTGGTCATTTGTAACCGCGATTTACCCGTCTCACCCGGGCAAATCTGTACGCCGCGACTGCTTCGAGTGAGCGTTAGTTCATGTAGAGACAATGGAAAGAGGAAAGAATCGCCGTGTACGGAGGTAAAGAAAGAAAAGGAATTCGTTGGCGATTAGCAGCATATGCAGTGCTAGTCTATATAGAGATTCGTTGCTGAAGAATCGCAACAAACGAGGCGAACGCGATATTCTCGCGGATTACGACGAACGACCTTCAGTTATTTCGTCAAAGGGCGTGTTCAAAAGTATCACCGTCGAGGTCTCGCGTCAATCAATGGGACTCGCTTATATCAATCGGCCCGGCTGTTGATCGCGGACGGGGCGCACGATTACTCGCGATCTCGCTTAGTATTGTCTATAAACTTTTTTTCTTTCCGATTCTTCTATCTATTCCTTTGCAACGCTACGTCGTGGACTGAAAAGGTCGACTCTACCAACGTTGTCTGGCCGCCGCTGCGATGATTTCTTTCGGTTCCCCTCGGATCTGCGTAACGCGCATGGCGAATGAGGCATTCGACTAATTAACGACTTAATTGGCCCACAGTGGCCGAACGACGCTGGTAGAATCGAGCCGTCGAGACAGTAGCTGATGTAAGTATTGAATTTCTGAACCGCCGATCATGACTTCTCGAGTGCTACGCAGAATATTTTCTACCGCGATTTAAGACCACACTCTATTAACCTTTCTCACTGTCCTTGTCGTCGATATCTTTAGTTTTATTAGCATATGTATGTGTTTCATTATGTGTGTGCGCGTACGTGCAGTTGTTTGTGAAACGGTATGGGCGTTTTCTTTCAAAGTTAGAAGCGCATAAAATGCTCACAATTGCTCGTCGGGTTTGTCTGATAATCGGTCACGACAGGAGTTAAAGTAACGATACATTGGGTTTTGAAATAGTCTAAATATTTTTTTCAATCGCAGCCCATGACTCAATGAAAGCGAACTTGTTTCTGGAAAATTTTCGGAAATAAGGTCTCTTATTAGGCATACGCTGCGTCCCGAGTTGTACGAGAAAATGTTTAAACTGCTTTGAAATTCATCGTACACGGCGCGAGTATATTCGCCCTTCCAATATCTATATTATATCTATATATTTTTATCTAATGGATAAAAATGTAATAAAAGATACTTGCGTTTTTCCTGAATCCTTCGTACATGCAGATGTAACGTCGGATGTTGTATATATCGTCACTTCAATTCTTATCACGAATCAATGTGCAAGCTCAGCGAGTAGTGGCACGCAATTTATCGCGCCCCTAACTTCGCGCGAAAAGTGTTCGAACTGTCTCGCCAAAAAAAATGCACGTGCCTGGGCGCGTGCGTGTGTGTACATATTGATATTGATAGGATAAGTAAAAGAAATTGTTCCGAATAGTCGAGTGGAAACGAGTACGTTTTACCGGTTGAAGCCGGTTGAAAAGTGAGAAAGGTTAACGCGCGAAAGCGGCGTCGTAAAGCGGATGAAGCGGAGGAAGCGAGTGCCAGATATATATCGTCGAGCTCTCTCGTATCAACGAAACGCTTCGCTTCCCTTCCGTCGATGTACATTTCCGTTCTTGAGTCGCCCGATTGATTTCACACACACACACACACACACACACACACACACACACACACAGTCGTTCTTCGTAGTCGGACGTATTTTTGTATGATACTACGAACTCACAGGATCCTCTCTATGAGCGTAACCGACCCGTGGAGAGTTAGTCTGTATAAATCGGTAGCTAAAGGTCGAGCTTCGCGACCGCAGAGATCGTGCGAGTTCTCTTAATGGGTCGCCGGTAGCTCTGGGACGGTGACGCGAGCGGCGACGATCACACATCATTGATACTGTTTATTATTACTGTTACTTTATTATTACTCGTCGAGTAAGTAAGGGGGATTTCATTGTAAATTTTTCGCAAAACTTGCATGCGGGAGTTTTGTTCGTGTAGATATATATATGTATTTAGGGAGAGATTTTTTTCACCGTGGCGTAGCCACATCGATACACAAATTGTAACATACATCACACACACGTAGCGAATTTTTTCGGCACACCGACTTCGGCCGTTTTTGCGGATCGAGGTTGAATCGCTGCTCATTGTTTTCTCTTTTGTAATATATTTAAAGTTACTACACACATATATTTATCCTTCGTAACAGCGACTTTAGACTCTAATTGGCCCTCCTCTTCTCACTGTGATCTTACATTAACGTTTTCACGTTTTCTCTGATCGATCCCTTTCCTTTGCCTCTTCTGCGGAGAGGGAGCTCTCGCGGCCGGCATCGCTTGAAGCTACCGGTGGCCGAGCATAACAGGACAATATTACGTATATATTATTACGTTAGGGAGATATAAATGAGATCCAGCTGTATTCTACTACTTCTCTCACTGTAAAACTAGTTGAATACCGTCTCGCAAACCTCTTACCCGCTATTCCATGTAAAACAGCCTCTCTCGGCCACATAAGGGATACTGTACATTATTAAGATTTGTCGAAGGGCTCTTATTTATCGAGGTTTAGATAGTCGATCAGCCCGAGACGAACTAAATCGATACCAATAGCAATCAATTGTAAATGAAGGAGCGAGAGAAGAAGAGAGGAGGAGCGAAAAAATCGGCGTCGGCCTCGTCGCACGAATCGTACTCCCGACGAGTTTTTATCGCGATTTAAGATAGAATGCCTTGTTGCTCCAAGAACGGCTTGTCGCGCTTGCGTTCACCCCGGGAAGATTTCGGGGTTTTCGGAAGAAAGCTTTACTGTTATTTAGTTTTAACGTAATCTCGTACTGTCTATGCTTGCATGTGTATCAAATGTACATATACGTGCATATGTGCGCGCGCTTACGCTCTCATATATATGTATATGTATGTACACCCACACCCACACACACACACACACACAGTAGGTGCGAACCGTCGTCCAGATTCGATTCACGCTATAAATTGACTCTCTGGCTGGTAAGTCGATGTTGCGAGGATGTATCGTCTTGATCGTGACATATATAACACAGATACACACACGCACAACACACATACACATACATACATATACACGGCGTAATCGATGCATTTGGAATACAAGCGCGAATGCGCGCGCGGTAACGAGAAAGAGAGAGAGAGAGAGAGAGAGAGAGAGAGAGAGAGAGAGAGAGAGAGAGAGAGAGAGAGAGAGAGAGTTATATCTCTCGTAAAACGTGTTATGATGTTACATGTATGTATGCGTAATCCGCTATGTATAATATTATCATCGATCGTTAAAGTGGCCCCGGTTATTATGCACGTACACACGCGATGACCTTACCGGGTGCCGTCACCGGTTAAATTTAATAGCAGCGATCCGGCATCGTGAGCGCGCAATGACGAGCCGACAATGCCTTCTCGTTGTACAAATGTCGTGAGAGAGGAAGAAGATAAAGAAGAGAGAGGAAAGATAAAGCGGTAATCAGTGGTGTCAGAGAGCGAGAGCGAGAAAGAGAGAGAATATCTTTGGCGACGTATATTTACTTTAAGGTATACACATATGCAAATCAGCATATAGTCTTCGCTGTAATAGGGGAAAAAAGAAGAAGGAATATACGTAGAGATCCGTATATATATGTGTATATATATATATATATATATATATATATGTATATGGATATATATAGATATAGATAGATAGTGCAAAAAAGATGATATATAAATATAAAAAAATATATATATATGTAGCCATGTGTTGGCATGCGAAATATGACCGAGTGGCGACTAAATGATCGCGATTTGGACGGGACTGTGTCGAGTGAGATATCAATCGAGCGCGATAAGTTTAAAGCGTAGCTAGATAGTTTAATCGAATTATTTTTATTATCAATCCTTTAAGTAACTAACGTGCGCTCGCGCGTGTTTGTGTATGCGTGTGTATACCTTGCGCGCGCGTGGAGAGCCACATGGGACGTTCTTTCAAGGATCTTTCAAGGACCAGAGGCGGGCAAATTATCTCTGAAGAAAACGATCGCTGTTTCAACGTCGTCTCGGTGGTTAACGAATTTGCACCACGTCGAAGATAACGGATAATGTAAGAGAAGAGACTTACCTGAGCGTCGGTTGTTACGTTGTAAAAGTGTAACGAAACTCATTATTGAGGAATCAGGAATAAGGAAGATTCTTGACCGCTTGGCCAATTTTTCACAGAATTCTACCTTGATGAAAATCTCTCACTTTGAGGCCTCCGGCTTTGCCAGCGCATTTGACATTGGGTGCGAAAGATTTCTGAAAGAACATCCCGCGGTTCGGAGAAATTCGTGCGTGCGCAGAAGTGCGCATACCGTGACCAATGCGATTCTGTCGTTCGCTGTGTGACGTTATATCTCTGAATGTGCGCATCCTTTTGTTTCGCTAATGTTTCGTCCAAGTCAAAGCTATAGTCATCACATTCGCCTGCTTTCTCGCACGACTACACCGCGTTCTTGCTTGACGATCAAGAACGAAAAGCGAAAAATATCACTTCTCCGTTCAAAACAATAACGAAAGGGACCGTTCTACTTTTTATCGTAAACCCGGCGTGTAAGGTAGCTCGCGACGTTATCGGATTAGCGAATGGAGTTTAGGGAGGAAGAGAGAGGTGTGTATATATGCACGTGTATGTATGTATGTATGTACATATATATATATATATATATATAAATAAATAAATAAATAAATAAATACGCATACATACACACAGAGACGAGGAGACGAAGTTGCAGCTTCGGCTTGAGAGAACGTTCTCCATACGCTACATTCGTACCCTGGAAATGATTATCACGTTATGAGAACGGTCAATGATAAAGACGATAAAAATAGACAAAGTACGTGATACGAAGATCATTGTGAGACTCTCTGGCATTGCGCAACTATTTATCACAGGCGAAGAAACCGATCTGATTGCGGAGATAATTTGATTTGGATTCCGACGCTGCAAGCACACAAAGAGAAAGAGAGATAATGACAGTATAAAAAATTATATACATATATATATATATGTGTGTGTGTGTGTGTATACATATATACATACATATTTATCACACAAAATGTGATGAAAGGAAGCACCTTTGCACATTACCGCAAGATCGAAGATTGATTTTGCCGAAATTATACCGGTTCTTCGGTTCACGCTCGATATATATTCGTTATTAAGGTGAACGTCCCAATTAGCGAATAAATAATCCCACTGTGAAAATAAATTAATAAATTAAGAATGTACGCGTTAAACTATGTATACAGCGTCGATTTTGTTGAACATTTTTTATTGACTACAACGTTTTGTTGAACATTTCGCTCGCAAAGTTTCAACATTTCAGGTACTAATTATATTTCTCTAATTTGCAGAAAGATTTTAAATCCATTGTAATAATACTGATTAATTGTCCGAACCTGCCGCCGTTAGCAGTACGCTTGTTATTATAATTCCAGCATTTGCTACAGCTTTTAATTTCACTCGAAATTTATTACAACTCAAAATATACAAAGTTCCCCGGAAACGATTATCATCACGAGAATGAAAGCACGAATAATAAATAAACGTATTTAGCATGGACATGAATTTAGCATGAGCTGATTTTTTAAGAAGAAATTATCGCTAATTGGGGTATTCACCTTATGCGTTCACAACTTTTAATTGTTCAAGAACGCTCGCGCGCGCGCGCGCGAGTACAATTAAGCATTCAGCGTGCTTTCCTTTTTTGCGCGCAAGATGCGCGGGTGATGTACATTTTTCCGCGCAAACAGGACGTGTTGAAAGTGGCGTGGCCGCGGAACTACATTCCAGGAAGCGTTTCTACTCCACTCTTCGCGGAGAGCGTCACGCCGCGCTGCGCTAGCGCGGCTACATGTATTTAATTTTACGAATCACACTCATCATGCCGTTACCTCGTTTCGTTCCATTTCTCCCCTTCACCGCCTCCCACCTGCCCGCCCCCCTCTTCGGCCCACCATCCCCAAGTGCAAATTCAAGCGTCGACGTTTAACGATGATGTCTGTACGTGGTAATCGTATGCTGTAGATTCTCTCGAGAAAAGTATATACTTGGTATATGCTCGTACATACCTTGATTATTTACAATTTATTATTTACGACTACTTTACATTATATTATATCATTAATATCAATATACACACCGCAGATATGTTGTTGTAATATTTACTATGTAGCACATCAATGGCGTTTAATAGAATATTTATTGAAATTATTTACCATAATACACGTTATGTATGTGTGTGCGCTTCTTGTATTAAGAGCTCAAATTAATTCTTAACTATAGTGAGTCGATCTTGATTACCTGAAAGATCACGTCGCACATCAGCGGCGCAAAGACGGCACTGTGTGCAAAAGCTTGCTTGGTTATTTCGGTTAAGGAAGACGATTAAATTATTACAGAGAGAGATAAGAGCGATATGTAGCAAGTAGAGAAATCGATTCCGCAAACACCGTTCTCGAATGCATATCGCGTTCATTCAGAGCACCATATTGTCTTTGCTGGTCAAACTGTTCATGAGTATTCGCTCCGTAGTCAGTGGTCCATCTGCGAAGATTACGAATGATGAGTGAATATGTGTTATAATAATACACGTTATGGGAATTTATAGAGTCGCTTGATTCTACGACTATTGATTCTAAATTTTAATTTTCTTTTCCTATCTTTGCCGAAACTGGAGATTGTTATAGACGCTCATCGCACGACTTGGCACGACAAAGAAACTTGATACGAATAACCTCAATGGTTAGGATTTCAATGAGAGAGAAAGAGAGAGAGAGAGAGAGAGAGAGAGAAGAGAAGAAACGAAACGTGTGTAACCGAAGCACGAGTAGACGATTAATGATATGGTTGAAACCGCGCAATATCAGTTAAATTTTTCCCCTTGTTGCAAAGAGTAGAGAGATCAGTCCGGATCAACAAAGAGAGACGGATCGTCATATATTGTTCGAACGTACAATTACTTGTGCTGCCATACGCAGAACTCACCTAATCGATACCAAACATCCGTATTTCCGCTGTCTGCTCTGGCGGAATCCAATGCTTTACGTATCGCAAACGGAATTACACAGGTCATGCAAAGCGGTGGTTCCCCGGTGGCTGTGAAAGAACGTTTTTTTCTTAACAATGTGTGAATTAACCGATGGATCCTTCAATCTTTTCAAATCTGTCGTCTCTTTCGCAGTAGATAGATTTCTCTTTGAATTTTGTATTATAACTTTCAAAAAACATCTCACAATCACACGTGTTATCTTCTCGCGGCTGTTAGACTTAATTTTGTTCGTTTTTTAATTGTCACTTATCGAAATACGAATTTGAGCATTATAGAAAAGTTTTCACTCTTAAATTGCGCGCGATATTGTGGAGGAAGAAAATGGTATTCACACTCGAATCGACAGAATGATCAAACTTACCTTTCGAACGGAGGACACCGAATTTGTTGGCGGCGTTCTTGCGGAAGCTTACACGGAAGTCGACGGGAATATCCTTCGCTCCTGGTGGCTTATAGTTCTACGACGGGAATCAAACTCACTCATGGCACGCATCGATCTTACGAACGCATTCGTCTTAAGAAACGGACGTACAACGGAAGGTCCGCGCGTTCGTCACATTTTAGCGTTGCTGTTATGTAACGTATCCTATTAATCAAACCCAACATACCCAAGTTCTGTTAGTCAACAACGATCCTGTTTTAGGATCGTAGACCAAATCCTCGGAAGTCCAGTATCCCATCCCCATCACGAAAGCTCCCTCAATTTGGCCGATGTCGACCTCCGGATTCAGGCTTATACCAACATCCTCTGTTAAGTCTACTCTATTAACCACATGCTGTCCGGTCAACATATCTACTTCGACCTCGGCGATGGTGACGCCATAAATTGCATAGCCTTGTAAATCTTTCGGAGGTACTAACCTGTCGAGACGGTCAAGAACGAGGTAAGTGAGAAAAACTTTCGAGCATTTGCGACACATTGTTGACACAATTAACATGCACGTTACATATAATATTGTGTTTGCTGGGGCGACACGTCCTTCCCGCGAGGATGCGCAGATATTTACAAATTATCGAGAACATATTAAGAAAGTTTCCCACAAGTGATTACAAGTAATGATGAAGATATCGCGATGTAATCAATTTTTGGAATATTAAGCAAATTAGCGTCTCTGCGCGGTGATGTGTTTCTAATTAGAAACTTGCGGTACGTAGGAAGTCCGAGGAGAATCGACATGAATGATCATATCCTCCCGTTGTTACATTTTAATTATCGCGGCCAATACCCGACGACGGCTCTCGGACGCTTATTTTTCTTCAGAGTCGAAAGTCTCTCTCTCTCTCTCTCTCTCTCTCTCTCTCTCTCCTTTATTCGCAATCGTATGCCAAATATTGAATTCCATCTCTCTATTGTCGCTCTATTGTCAATATAATTTAACGTATTACTACTGATGTGTACACTTACATGTTACGCGCGCATAAGTCGACGTCCTTTAAGTGCGCCTGCAGAACAAGTTCTGGCCAGCTCGGATCTTTCATTTCCTTTTTAATCGGCTCGAGTCTGTCCAAGAGCTGTTGGCATGCGATTCTTGCGGCCTGACGTGAAATTAGCGTGTTAGTTCTAAAGCTGAAATTATATACGCGCCACGCTATCCTTCCTTCCCGGAGTTGGGATTTGAACCATTAGAAGTCTTACCATTGCAGAACTCTCGCTGGTAACACTGCCTCCGGTAACCGAATTATTAGGTGTTAATATATTATTAGTGGTTTTGACGCTGACTAAGCTTAGATCGATCCCCAGCGTGTATGCTACCACTTGAGCGACCTGAAGAAAGAAAAGATATATATTAGTGATTTTAAAAATAATGTTGAAATTAAAAATAATGATAAATTATAATGGAATATATGGTGGTTCACACAAGCCGACTTAACAATTAGACCAACAGAGAATTCTAAGAGAATTTTGCTTGTGTGTGGATTCAGTTTCTGCCTTTTGTGAACGTTTCACAAAAACATCGGAAACAAATCCGTGATGGATCCGCGGCAATCAGGTCAAATATTTGTCCACACCGCCTCACATCATTGGAATTTTGCTCGACGTACGTTACGATATTTTTTACTCCAGCGAATCAAACTGTATCATGCCGTGAATATGTATATGTTTTTATTTTAAAATTATTCTTTCCTTACTCTCACAAAGAGGAATGAACGAAGCTAAGTCTTGAGTCTTCCTGAAATCTATAAAATTTCAGGAAAAGTGTTTAAGGGGCTGATCGATGAACGTAGTTCTCAGGATATCAAATTATTAAGCTTTACGTATGCCACCACCTTGTATAAGGTCCCCCTCGACGAATCGACATGCTCGATGCGATCGTTCCCGCAAGTTTACTCGCGAAGCTGTACCTTGGTATTGATGCCTTGGCCGCACTCGATGCCACCGTGTGTGACACAGACCGTGCCGTCACGTGCACAAATCGACACCACAGCGTTGAACTGACCATAGTAGAAGAGAGGGTACTGCATCGTCACCAGGGCGATTCCCTTCTTCTTCCAACGGTTTTCGTTGTTGAACGTTTCAACGACCCGCTTCCTCATCTCGTAATCGGCCGATTTTGTCAGGTCCTTTATCATCGTTTCTAACACAGACTTATGCTCGCTTTGCATGTTCAGCAGTCTGACCTGCACCGGGTCCTTCTTCGTCACTCTCGCGATGTGCTCCATTATGTGCTCAATCATGGCCATTGCCTCCGTGGATCCCGGCGCTCGGCAAAATGTATTCGACGGCAGATCGGTCCGCGTGTCGTATCCGTTGCACGTCCAAGTGTCGCTTGTATAACAACTGCCGATGACATGCATTGGTATGATCATTAATCTAATATTGTATTCAATGGAGTGTTATAATACGGCACGTTGACTGTCATGGTGGTCACCGGTGACCGACGGTCATTCAACATGCCATATTGAAATTAATATCGCTGGCGTTTCACTGATTTACGCGCAAAACGTAACCAATCGCGTGCAACAAATTATAGTCGACAGAAAGTCAAACGGAGGAGGGGGGAGGGGGTGAATATGCATCGTCAATTGCATTTATTTGCTACTGTCGATTAACCCCGTCGCAACGAAGCAAAATCCCCGGGAGACGCGCTCTTCCATGAGTCTGCATATGATTACTCGCAAATCTCACGGACTTAGGGCAGATTGTTCTTCAGCGAAAAAATCGTATTCTTAATTTTAGAAAAATTCCCTCTAAAGCTTTCTTCTAATCGAATATTGTAAAAAGTTCAGAATATTCCCCTCTAAAAGTCTTTTATTTAGAATAACATCTAAAATAAAGAAAATATTCTAAAATATATATATATATATATATTTCGTCGCCAGTTGGTTGACGAACGCGACACTCGCGCTCGCGCATGCGTAAACTATAGTCTACGCAGCTTTTATTGCGTTCGTGTCCTGAACGTGTTTCGAAGGAAGTCTAGTGATCTAGGAAATCTAGTGATGCAGTGCTGAAACATGGAAGAAGTGAAAAGGTGGCTGCTTACATAATTTATCGGAATTAGTCTGCCGTTTTGAAAGTAAGTACGAATTATTGAAAAAGTATATGAGTATTACGTAACCTAGACTGAAATGATTCGTCAAAATAATAGCGAAACAACGTTGAAACGATGTCGATGTTGTGGTGGTGGTTCGACAAACCGTTTCTGGCTGAGAAGTACTGATGCACACTCAACCTCGTCGACAGTCTATCCAACAGCCGAGCGTGTGTCGCCACGTGAATACAACGTGCATTCCACGTGGATTCGACGTACGTTTTTGTGAGGTTACTACTATTTATCCATATTAGAGGGATATTCTAACTCTTATTAGAATATCTCATTAGAATATTTTCTTATACTTATATTAGAGGGAAATCCTCTCTTTTTTATAATATATACTTGGCGCGTGTTTTAGTGACAAATACTCTATACTTTAGTTACTTTTCTATAATGTAGAATAAAATTTTTTCGGTGTTGCTAAGTTAACTGATAGTTAAATCATATGTTTGTCTTCGTTTTTCCTTCAACTTGGACAAAAACAGAGATATGATTTAACTATCAGTTAACTTACCACGAAGTTGGAACAATTGGTCCTTAAACAGATGCACAAGTTCTACACGGGATCGTCGAATGAGTGGCAACGTCAAAGTTTAATATACAGGGTGTCTTAAGAATATCGGAACCTCCGGATAACTTTGCAGAATCAAGTTTTCATGAAAATCTTTGGACACAAAAGTTGTAGAAAATCGAGTAACGGACTCGATGGTGACCTTGAATTTGACCTTAGCCATGACCTTCATAGGTTCATAATTTGGAGGTCAACTTGCGTCTTTTAAATGGGAACCCCTATTTTTTATTGCACTGTTTTCTTCTACCAATTTGAACAACTTTTGTCTAAAACATTTTTCTATTTGCCTAATGTTTTTTGAGATATTCGAGGAAAGCTTAATAACTTTTTCAATATTTAACTTACGATATCTCGCTAACTATTCGTCGGAAGAAAAAGTGGCACTAGAAAAATGGTTTCTTACTTTATTTAGTCTCAAGAATATATTGTTACAATAGCGCCCTGACTTTTGTTAACTTACTGACTTTTGGAAATTTCAAAATAAATAACAAATTAAATAACAAAAATCGGGGCACTACTTGCAACGATATATTCTTCAGACTAAATAAAGCAAGAAAGTCTCGTATCATTTTTCTTCCAACAAATAGTTAACGAGAAGTTATCGTAAGTCAAATGTTGAAAAAGTTACCAAGTTTTCCGCAAATATCTCAAAAAATATTAGACAAATAAAAAAATGTTTTAGACAACAATTGTCCAAATTAATTGGTAGAGAAAAAAACAGTGTAATAAAAAATAAGGGTTCCCGTTTAAAAAACGCAAGTTGACCTCCAAATGACCTTGAAGGTCATGGCCAAGGTCAAACTCAAGATCGCCATCAAGTCCGTTACTCGATTTTCCACAACTTTTGTCTTTAAAGCTTTTCATGAAAACTTGATCCTGCAAAGTTATCCGGGGGTTCCGGTATTTTCAAGACACCCTGTTTAAATAACGTAATATCGCTGTGTTCTCTCGATATGTACCTTTCCATATGATGCACCACCAGGAAAGAGTGAGGCTCATTGAAGCTGCAGCCGCTGTTGCTCCAGCTGTTGGAATTCAAATACTGTATCACTCCGTTATCGTCCACGCCGACCTCGTACTCTTGGCGCGAGGCGCATCTCTTGCCCGCCGACATTATGTTGCTCTCGATCGACAGGACGAATCGCGCCGGGCGATTCAGCTTATGACACACCAGGGCGCAAGCACACGCGACCTGCATGTTTCGCGAAATCTTCGCCCCGTATCCACCGCCGATTCGTTTCACGCTGATGTTGATGCTGTCGAAATGGAACTTATGTTAATAACGTCTACCCTCGCTATCAGGGGTCAAGGTCGTAGACGAATCCCGAATGAAGGTTTTCGATGAGAAAATGGCTGTGAGAGAGTGTGAGCTTCTCTTTATGCACGGAGAGATCTGAATTTCCTGCGTTATTAATTACACTATCACTCATGAGACGGTTGGTACGAAGCTGTTCTATGAAGCGGTCGATAGAGAGAGAGAGAGAGAGAGAGAGAGAGAAAGAGAGAGAGAGAGAGAGAGAGAGAGAGATTAATGACTCACCTATTATTCTTGACATCGAGGCATTGTGCGATCGATACTTGAATGAGATCGATCCACTGTGTCGCCGGATAGATGTCCATACCATCCTCCACAGGGATGCAAACGCAGGACTGAGTTTCCATAGTATAGTGGTACTGACTACCGCATTCGAAGACACCTTTTATCACGTGCTTGATGTCCGTTCCTGCGAAGCAACAAAAAACACATTCCGTGCTTTATGTTGATCTTTCTCTCAATTTTACAATCTTGAAGAATCGCAATGCCAGAAATGGGGATTCTCTATAATGTTGCAAGCAGGAATCAGCCCGAAGGCCCGTTGTCCGTTCATTGTCCTTTCGGTATTGAATATCAAGGATCCACCAACAGTCGCTTCTGTCCCGTATTCCGCGAACTTGCGAAGACAATTTATTATTTAACACGTTAATTAAACTTCTTTAGTTTATTTACTTCCCTACATGTTTTTCTCGAGCAAATATCTGGTTATTTCAGAATATCCTTTTAGAATAGGAATTTTACGGCAGGGGGATGAAGCATATAAATTTATCCGAGACGCAAGCACACGTACCCTTTCTTTTAGCAACTTTCTCGCCGTTCTTGAGGAATCTGGTTTCGTCTTTCGCGGCGATGGCGTCATCGATCGACACTATAGGTTTCTTCTTCAAAGAGTCGCTATATTTGACCTCCACTAATTTCGCGGCCTCGTTCGCCAGATTGTGCGTCTCCGCAACGATCACGCCGATCGGCTGACCTGCGTATAGCACATCCTTCTCGGCGAACAATATTTCGTCCTGCGACAACATAATTTCCTGACTGGCGGCCGCTATACATAGGTTCTTGCCAGGCACGTCCTTGGCACTGTAAAATGCTATCACGCCCTTCATCTTCAACGCCTTACTCGGGTCTACGCTCTCGATCTTGCCGTTGCCGATGTTTGTGTGGACGAAGGCGCAAAATACCTCTCCGGGAAATGGCGGCAGGTCGTTGCAATACTGAGCCTCGCCCGAGGTCTGGTGGATCGCTTCCAGCTTCACCGTGGGTTTGTTGAGCGGCCAGATTTTTTTGTCAGTATCAAAATCCTGCACACCTATAATGATCTGTTAGAGTACACTTGTCTCGGTCTTCAAGGCTGAATATATGGCGCCCGATGTATAATATCTTAACACGGCTACGCAGGGTATGCTGGGCCCTAAAGTTACTCCTTTTGTATCTGAGTAATGCAAAAGATGTGTCAAATTCTCGCAGGAAAGATTTGAGCATCAAAGGAGAAATAAATCTCCCACGATTAGAAATCTGAAAGAAACATCGGGTCAATGCTGAGGCTTAATACGCCAAATGCAATTTACATTTTTGTTATTGCATCCGAAATTTAATAATCTTGCTCGTTTTCGTATGTTTCCCGCGAGAAACGAAAGACTACAAAATTCTAGCGTGCTTGAAATATTTTCAAGAAGTGTTTTCGCTTCTACAATTTCGCTCGACAGATACGATTGGCCCGGACTAAGGTTAGTTAAGTCTCGGAAACGACACGATAATTAGCTCTTACTGACTTCATTGAATTTACTTTGATCGGACAATTTCGAGTGAAAAAGAGAAAGAAGGAGAACACGCTACTGGAGAGCGAAACTGACCACCCCCGGTCACCCCGGATGACTTCAACGCACCTGAAGAGACTTCTCGGCTCAAAATGGTGCCGCCGCTGCGGAACTTGGCGTTCACTTCGTCCGGCTTGATGCTCAACAAGAATTTGTAGAACAGTCCCATGGCTAAGGTTCGGCGGAACTTCGGCGAGTAATCCGGCAACACATGGTCCGGTTGCAGCTCATTGTGCAAAGTCTCCAGGGCAGACTTCAGCACCTGTTTGTCGAAAATGCGTTTGCCCACCAGCAGCTGCTCGGTAGTTTTGGCGTGCAGGAAGTGCTCATTGATGCCGCCGAAGATGATGTTGGGCTTCTCCAAAACTTTGCCGCCGCCGTCGAGTTTGAAGAGGAAACCGGCATTCACATGGGCGTGCGCGTTCTGCGCCCTCGGCATGATCTTGTAGGATCTGTATTCATACTCGTCCGACAGGCGCGGCAGCACCACGCTGTAGATGACCTTGTGCCGCATGTCGGTGTTGAGGAAGTCTAACAGCATCAGGTTGTGCTTGCGGCCGGGCCCGTCGAGGATGTGCAGCTGGGTACCGGCGGTTTCCAGCATGAGAAACAGGTCAGACGGAAACTCGTGATGGGCGTGCTTGATCATCAGGTTGCCGGCGATCGAGCCCATGTTACGCACCGGCACGCTGGCGATCAGGTCGATGTGGTGGGCCAAATGGCGCAGGTGCTTGAATCCGCTCTCGCTAGAGTACTTCTCGAACGTTTCCATCGCTGTGGTGAGCGACACGTTGCCGCCCAGGGTCAGGGTGTCGTGGGTCTTCTCGATACGACGCAGGTCTGGTATGTCGTTCACGTCTATGTAGACGTCGCACTTGGCCGCGCGGTAAACACCTGCGGGCTCATACAGGACAAGGTTTTGTAACATCGAGGTTCTGTTTGTTCGTTCTTGGAACGTTCGTTTTCAAGGTTCATTTAGAGTCAAAAAATTGAGAGTTATTTATAACTTGGTTACGCGATTTGTGGAGAGTCGATGCATTCAGTCAGATGTATATTATGCACGTACCACATATGTAAACTATACAATTTGCATGAAAAAGTATCCGATCTACCTGCACGATATATTTCGCATGTGCATAAGTGATCTGCATTAACACGTAACTATCCGAAAAACGGCGCTGGTGACTTTCAATTAAGCGCGCTGATGACGAACGCATCGGAAAGTTTCGCGATTATCTCGGCATTCTGCATCGGCACAGAACACCGGATATTGAGCTCGCTTTTCCCTTTAATATCGGCACGTGTTATTTATCGCGAGATCGTTGATCCTGCGCGAACGTATATATAAGCGTATCAATATCAAAAATATATATATATAAAACGTATGAAAACGTATAAAAATCATGTAAAAATATCGAATGTTTGCTCGACCGGATTCTCTTTTTATCGCTACAACAAGCCCGTTATATTTTCTATTTGACGAAGTAGATAATAATATGCAGGAATGTAGCATTATTTTATGAATATTCTAAATTCTGTCTCGATATTTTTATCCAAAGACGTCGTTTCGCGAACGAAGGGAACATTCTCTCGCAATTACCGTGAGCGGTGTTGCCGCCGTGCAACATGTACGTGGCCTTCGGTTTCTGCTGAAATATCGCGAACAGATTCTCTATCGAGTAAACCTTGAAAAACTCAGCGTCATCCAATTTAATGTCCAACGGAACACCGGCCTGAAGTTTGTTGTCCGCGCATTTACGCGTGCATGGCAAACCGCTCTCCGGGCAAGTCTTGATTTTGTACAGATCCTGCGAAAATATAGTTTTTGTCGCGAATTAGATATCGAAAGGAATACTCAAGTTAATACGACCAGTCTGAGAATCTTGGGAATAGAACTTTCTTTGATGGCACAAGATTAGATTTCCAGGCTTCGCCTGGACGGAATTGTAAAAGATAAAATTCTTGGCAGGAATGAAAATCTTACTCGCGATATTCACCTCGATATCGCGAATGCTTTTCTTCAGAGACGGGGGCGCATCGCTAGCGTATCCTTTAAACGCCTCCAATATCGGCCGATAACCGGTGCAGCGACATATGTTACTGCCGAACGAGTTCTCAATCTGCTGCATAGTCAATTTCTTATTTTTCGTGAGGCTGGAAGATATGATGAAAAGGGTATTAAAATACATATTTTATAATCGTCAGCGTGTATCGTTGAAAGCGTGTTCAGAGCGAAAATTGTGTTCCTGATTAATTAACAACTTCTGCCGGTCAGAGTTTATCGTTGTATCCTGCTACGGTCAGTAAAATAACATCGAGGACGACGAAGATTTGATATTTGACCCTCTACTGTATTTTGAGTAGAACCTTTTATATATTCCGCTTTCTTATACATTCAATCAATTTCAATCGATCTCTTCGTGGCGCGGATACCTGTAGAGATTCATCACCATGCCGGGGGAACAGTATCCACACTGCGAGCCATTCTTCTCAGCGAGCGTAGCTTGTATCGTGTGATAACCCTGCTTCTTGTTGCCTAAGCCTTCGATCGTGTGAACCACCCATCTATTAAAATATTCATTATAAAAATAAGTACTCAGAAATCGAAACATACCATCAAAACGGACGCGATACTGATGAGAAATTTTGAGTCGCAAGGCCAGATGAGAATATTGTCCCCTCTCTTCGCAATTATATTTAAGTCGAGGATTAATATCGAGGGAAACTGCATGGTAAAATTTTTAAACAGATAATTATTATTGGGAATTAAGATCGGGAAAGTTATTTTCGAAACAATTATCTTGTCATCGTGTTTTCGTTATTCAAGAAGCAATAAATCGTGGCAATTTGCTTACTCTTTTCATTAAGTTTTGCACGTTTTTTATGAGGATTTATGCTTAGACTGCTGATAGCGGTTAAAGTCGAGGTATTTGTACACGCATGTATTTATTTGTCGAACATAATGAAAGCCGCTCATACGCTAAGCATACGATCACCGTCGACTCATCGAGACCGAACAGTCGATATACGCCACATACGAACCCGTTGCAGATCAGCACCGGTATGAGACAGGAATTCACGGCCATTGTCTGACCGTCGATTTCCGCAGCAACGATGCAAGCACCGCAACCACCTTCGTGACACATCGCCTTTGTGCCACGCAGTTTCGCATAGTCGCGGATGTAGACATTGAGGGATGTGTTGACCGGTATGTTTCCGGACACTGAAAACGATTTTGAAATTGCATCGCGATTATGCGACATGATATCGGCTCACTCTCAATCAAGATACATCGCAATCGTAATGCATGAACATGCCACACGGATTCACGTATTTTTATGTATATTATAGAACTGGGTGGGCGCGCAAATTTTGATAGGTTTCTCAAAGATGAGGTGACTGACCCGGTTTTTTTGGCAACACTCACACACGAATATGTAGGTGTATAATATATAAAAAGATAATAGAAGACAATGGGCGACTGCTGGGTGGTATGAGTAAATTCTTTTTAATCAAATTATTTGGTCCATTTTTCTATCGCGAAATCATCATCATTTACACAAATCACACTCTGAAGGGAATACATACCCACATGCGACTCTCCGTTGATTGTAAATTCGACCGACGATTTGGCATCCCTGAAATAAAATGCGAGCTGGATGAAAAGAACGAGCGTTAATTATTTGCGAGATTTCGTCATACCGCACACAATTATGTGCGCATCGTTAAACGCGATAAAATTATTTGTGCCATGAGTCATGGAGATGCCGACTTCTATTCAATCGGCTTTCGTTTTACGTGTCCCAGAAAGCATCACTTAATAGAATTTTCCCCGTTATCATCTCTCATCATCCATCCATATCATTGTCACCAATATTATTTCCAACTCAGCAATGTAAATGTAAGGAAACATATTGACGATCGTTGAGGGAGAAATTTATAATATTGATATATTAAGACATGCTATTGTCAGTTGTTATTTACTGGCACGTTATCTTGACTGCTACTTCCGGGAGAAATAATAGATAACACGCTAATTTCTTCCGACATAAAGTTTTATTGCACACTCGGGATTTCTCGGGATATCTCTTTGTTAATTTGATTATTATCGTCGGTTCCACGAAAGTGGAAGTGCGGGTTGAAGCTTTGAGGAATTGTTTCCATTTATTGTTTTTTGAGAGAAAGAGGGAGGGAGAGAGAGAGAAATTATACAATATTGGCGATTAATAGATTAATAAATTAAACCGCAGAACTTATAAATCTAAAACGAAATTTGACTTCGGTTTCTTGTCTGTTTTCCTTTCTTCTCGAATAATTGAAGATGCGATTACATCGTGGTCGGTTCATGTTAGAGATTTATAGTTAGTCAGCAACATAAACTTACATTATCGTCTTTAACTTCGTCGTTTTGGAACTTAGCCCTCGTATCGGCATCCTGCGTCCACCAACACGCGTTTTATGAGGTACAAGTGTGCCTTTTGAAAATAATAATATACGGAAACATGATAATTTTTTTATTGTACATTCGATAATTTCTGTTTGTGAAAAACGTAACATGCAAACATGGAAACATGACTGACTATGAGATGACTGTGAGACTGCACACATGCATAGCGTACATCTGACAATTATAATTCCTGTTTCCAATAATAAATGTTGAATAACACAATGATCGAATTGACCACTTAGTGAAACAAATAAAACTTGTATTAAAGTGCACAGATATGCAATGACTATGCAAGGTATAAGGTGTACTCACAAGCGACGTGCGTGTTGGAGGTGACAATGGTACTCGGAGCGATTCCGAAATCAGAAAAGAATTACTCCTTATTTGACCGCTTCTCATTCTGTGTATTGACGCAGAAGGAATGTATTTCGAATAAAAGTAAAAACATTTATATCGATACGGCCATCGTTTTATGTTTTACAGCATCATTCCGATTATTTATTAAATAAATCGTATAGGTTGAATATGACGATATATTATATTTAAATGTATGTGTATTGCCGGGAAATCTGTGTCGAAAAACTACGGTCCTTTTATAAAGCTCCTTCATAATTTTTTAATAAACAATAAATGCGGGCTTATTCTTTTTGAGGATTACTTTTGAGGGTTACTTAGGTCATGAACTGAATAACACACGCTCTGACTGAGTCGTGCCGTCAATGTTATTATAATTTTAAGTTATTGTATTTTATCGAAATATTTCTGTCATGACGATCAAAAAGATTTGTTTGAATTATTACTTATAATAATAATAACAATAATAATAATAATTTTATTATTATTATAATAACTTGGTTGAGATAAAATGTTCATAAAACATTTATTTTATTTCATCACAGTTGTTATCCTATTTTTACTTTTTTATAAATATCTTTTTTTTTAAGTTTATCCTATTTTATTATTTCCGAAGAAACTAAAATAAAGTTCCTATAAACTTTGTTGAATAAGTTCTTTCGTAGATATGTATTCGTATTTCGCTCTGCCATCCGCATCTCAGACCAACGTGTTAAAAAAAAGAGGCAAAAACTAACCAGTAGGACGAGTTTCTATTCTTGAGATTCATGCATCATATCTTTATATTGTTATTTGATTTATCTAGTAGGATATTGCGTCATTGGATTTCTTTCGGATGTTTCATCAACACTTCAGTTCGCTTCTTCAGGTTTTTTTTAACGGAAGGGCTGAATTGTCCATGTAACATCAAAAACCAATGTTTGATCGAATGGAGAATTATTCTTGAGTAAAATAATTTAAATAAACATCGAATGAATCCTGATGATACGTAGCGGTTGTTTCAATCAAATGTTCTAATTCTGGACTAATTAATAATCGACGTTATCAATCGATTGAATTATTCACAGCGTATAACAAAAAGATCGGGACACTGAATTATCTCGGAAAAATGATGTTTTCGGAAAATATGTTTTATACAAAAGTTGTAGGACACATGTTACTCATCGCATCACGGTCTTGAGAAAGTCATATCAAGAGCTTAAGTTTTTTAAATAGATACCCCTATTTTTTATTATGAATTATTTTTCTGTAGTCGATATTGAGACTGTTTTTTTAAAACAGTATGATTAAAAAAACTGTACAAGACATGCGCCGTTAAAGTTTAAATATCGCCGGGTGTTAGCGTTGTTTCCAATTTTAATAAATAATTTAATGAAATAAGATGTAGATTTGAAATCTATAATAAAATCGAAGTTAGTTCATTCACAAAGAAATAAGTGATTAAGAATTGTTGTAAAAAAGCTGCAATAAAGTCAGATAATTGCTGACAATAGGTGCACCTTGGATAACGCTCGGATATCCGGCGATATTTAAATTTTAGGGACGAATATCTCGTACAGTTTTTGATTAAGCAAAACTTGGTCATACTGTTTTGAAAAGATCTGAAAAGGCTTGAAAAGATTTTGATAGCGGCTACAAGAATTGATGTTAAGAAATAGGGGTTCCCATTTAAGAAACTTATGATCTTGATATTACTTTTCCAAGTTTAAAATCAAACCAATATCATCACACGATGGATAACTTGGTACCCTACAACTTTTGTGTAAAACAACATTTTTTTCCGAAAACGTCATATCTTTTCGAAATAATAATTCCGAATAAAATGCCCCGACATTTTTTTTTCCACACACTGTGTATACGACTAATTTTCACGATCGATTTGCCGATTACTTTAGTCGACTGAAATCTTTCGACTAACCAATGCCCTGACACTGCATCGAAATGACATCCACAAGCGACACCTTACCGAGAAAAAAGCTGAACGAAACATTTTTTCAGGCTACAGAAGTCTCAAATGTCACTGCACATATTGTCGAATGTTGTGTAAAATAAACTGTTACCTGCGACCACGCTCGAACAACCAGGTTGGGTTGCGCTCGATGAAAATTGCTATTGGAACGATAGCGGTTCGTTAATTCTCAACGATCCGCTGCAGCTTGGTTTTGCGTAAGAACTGGCGGCGAGTTTTCTAGCATAAACTACAAGAGACCGACATATCGAGAATACTCGTTGATTCATACATCATGAATTGACGCCATTCAAGTTACATAATATACATATATAATATTTACATATATACATATATACATATATACATATATACATATATACATATATAATATTTACATGTATACATATATAATATTTTATTATCTACTGTTTATCTATACTATTTTATTTACATATACTATTTTATCTACTATTTTTTACTCAGAGTGCGGTTTCTCCACCGCTTCTTCTCCCATGCCTTCTTTCAACGCTTCAAAATTTACACACAATAATCCGCCGAAATGAACGATAGCGCTTCAGGGAGAGCGAAATTTTCCTTCGCTTGCGCATAACTTGCGCACATCCGCAGAACTTCGCGCTCGCGTCCCTTCGTGAAAATCCGGATTCGAAAAATCTGGATTTCGCGAAAATCGAGAAATCATGGCCACCCGGATCTTTCCGACCCGACAGTCACTTTCAACGACGATCAACGATCGGCGAACGAAAGTGACCGATTACATATATTTCTCCATCAAGTCTCGTCGACAACAGTTCGCGGTAGGAGAAGTTCTCTTAGGAGAAAGAAGAAATAGAAGAATACAAATTCTCTCACATTACGTTTTATGCGACGAAGAACTTTGTAAACGCGTGCGACATGCAACGCAATAAGGCTGTTGCGCCGTTTCTCTCAATGGAATCTTTGTAGCGGCAGATTTCACGATAAGTCTAATGAGTTTAATCGGCGACTTTATGTAACCGTAGTCAGACACAAGGAGGAATTGCTGACTCGTTGGGTACAATCGAATGTGAAATCATTTATCTCGCGCATGATGAATACTTGCGACGGAGTTTCGCAAACGGCGGAGTCATCTTTTCTCTTTTGCAAATGACGACTTTTAATGACCGACTCGCTATCAGCCAGACGCGAAATTTTGTCTTACGCGCAACGCGTCATTACCTTCATTACGTGACTCGTCGCGAGTGTTCCCATGTATTTAGAAAGATGTTGATTATTACACGCGGAAACACTTTATTATACGACGGGTTACAACATTGAGGCGCTCGTAACGTGCATCTGTCTAATCTGCATCTAATTCCGAGGAATTTATGGACTCGACCGGCACAAATGTACAAACGTCACGACGCTTAAAAACGCTGCCGCGAGATAGACGCGAACTTACGCGAAGAATAAAGGATGTGAAAGCGAATTAGCGAATTAGCGAAATTCCCAAGCGCATTTCAGCCGCAGTCGGTGAATTAATTATTACAGTCGGCTTACAAACCGCTTTCTATCTTTTATCCATTCATTGCGATTGTCGGGAAACGAAGAGAGGCAACGGATTACTTACGAACCGATTGTTCCTCACATGAGCTTCATACAACGTCGTTCCACTCTAATAAAAATAATAACATTATAAAACATTATGAAATTTTACTTTTTACACTTTCGCGGCCATTGATACAATCAAGATGTGTTTCATCATCTACTGTGTTACATCATCGGAGTTCCTAGTCCTGATGATGCAAGCTGCAATGTTTGCGAAACGTCGGCACAAAGCTGAATTACGACGCGGTATCTTTTCAGAAGAAACACGCCTTGATTATAAAATTGTTTTGAAACGAGTTTGCTTCATATTCTACGCACGCATTTCGTTTGCATACACACGTGTATAAAATATAATAAGATGAAGAATATTCGAGAGAGACGACAGTATTCAGCAGATTTTCCGAAAAAGATAAATTATTTCCACTTAGTGAATGTCATTGCATCGCACAGTTATAATTCAGCCTTGAGGCGTGTATCTTCGTTATTATTCGTTCATCACATTGTACACATTGAAAGACAATTATTAATTGCGATGAATAAAAGACGATTATTTGACAGATGCATAGTGCGAAATGTAGTCACCCCGTTTGTATGTACATGCGCATTTTCTTTTATACCTAGATATGACCGATACCATGACCAATACTTAGATATGACGTTGACCAATTATCAGCGTTACTTTTTTTTTGCGTAGTTTTTATATAGAATCGTCCTTGATGTGCCGCCTCGATGCTTTTCTTGTAATGGTACAGTCGGTGACAAAAGCATTGCGACACATTAAAATATGCAAATTGCGGAACAAACGACAACGAAGTGGTATTCTCGTCTTCACGATAGTTTTTCGTAAAAAAAAAAAAAAATCATACGCACCTGAAGTATGATCGTTGCTTGCTTAGCGATATGTTGAATTCAATTAGACGATGATTCAATTAGATATGCGACAGATGTCAGTTATTATCGGTTGTATTTTCGTTGCTGCGAATGTAAGAAAATATACCAGAACATAGCGTAAATTTCTACGGTTCTGCGATGAACCACACGTGTACGTAATAAGCACTAATTTTTAAGGAGAATAGTGTCAGAGCATTCAAGATAAAGTAGGCATAAATTATTTCGCAGTGATAAGTTTCATAAGTTGTTATTGTTAATTGTACCATCGCTCAGTGCGCTGCTAAAGTGACTTATCTTTGTCATATTTGCGGGCTATAAACAGCAGTTGTCAGTTATAAGTAGCAGTTGTTGCACGGACCACTCAAGAAAAAATGTAAATATTGATCTAATGAAAGTTTCATAAAAGAAGCATGTTTATGTTATATTTTACGCATTCGGTTCGCACGGAGTTCACGTGGTAAACGTACGATACGTACGATTCTTTACTTCTTTCCTTCGTAGAGGATGCCAAAACTCAAAAAAATGTCCACCATACGAAATCCATTTTGAATTTCGGCATCGGATTCGGAGATCTAAAAAACCGTTGAGCTTAAATTAACGTAATCGAAAGCTGTTTAGTAAATCGTCAACCACGAATATGTTGTCGACCGTATAGAAACATGAGAAACAATTCCTTTTAAAGACTGCGAGTTCTGACAACATACTCAATTTTGATCGCAAACAAATTTCTTCCGCACGTCACATTTCGTAGTTATATGACAAAATGGCTCTTTTGTGCAGTTTGCAGTAACTGCAAATTGCTCAGAATCGTATCGTGATGAAGCAAGCTGGATTCGCATTCAACGTCCAAGAAAGTACAGGAAATAACTGAACTCGTTTTGAAAATATTCGGAAAAGAATTATCTTTTAATTATATTCAACTGTGTTTTATACACAGCTTTCCTCTCTCACTTACGAAATTGGAGGTGCGATACATGGTTCTTTGATCAAGCATTTCATTCGTGTTATCCGCGCAATACCGCAGTTCCGATAATACCGTAGAGTTAGACCGCGAAGCAAGAGATTGTAGAACCTCAAGAAATGTTATGTACATACACGAACATGTTTATAACGTCGTATACACACACACACACACATAACGATATATTTATTGTATTTTTTTTCACACAAATTCATTTTACCGAATATTCGCGGCGAGCGTTGATTTTCGCACGGCCGTAGCTGTCGCGAATACAGCCTCTGCCCGTGCCTCTCTCAATCTCAAACACGCGCATGATTGTCACTAACGTAATATTTAGCGTCTGAGTGCCTGGACATGATTAAGCGATAGGCCGCAATATGACGCGTTAAATGGTGTGCGAATCAAACGTCAGCGGTAATCACTGCCGCTCGACGCGCTGCTTCTTGTTGTTCTACGTACCCCAAAGTACTGACGGTAGAGCCCATGACTTTCACGTATATCACGGTGTATCACGAGATTCAGCAATAACGATTTATCCTTCCAGCTTCGACTGCACTCTCTTTCTCCCTTCGCGTGATGGTGTATTCACCGAGTCTGTGAGGAACGAAGAGAGACGGTTCTAAATTATGCGCGTAGATCTTGTCCTTGCGCGATGCAGCCTCGTTTAACACAACGATCTACACTCTGAGCTTGGCAGTTCCACGTTTGCCATTCCCGACCGCTACGTGTATTCTATCGTACATATGTAATCGACGACTCCCTACTACACGTAACTAACCGCCACGAGCCGAACAGGATGGGTCGCGTAATCATGAGACGTTCTAATCGCTCTAATTATAGTTATTATATATAGTTTGTCGGTCTCCGCGTGTTTTTTGAACTTGAATTTCATTCGCCAACTCGTGCACTTGTTCATCAATCGAGTTAACATTGAATTTTGACGATTTATTTTGAATATCGTATCCCCACATTTGCATCAGGGTATATTTATCGCGGTTAGAATGATAAGATTTACGTAACTTAACGTTTTTAACTTTATTCTAATTTACAATTACGCCTATCGCGCATGCACGAGCGTGCGTAGATATTTATTCAAGAATGACGTGCAAACTTTAGCTCGTTCTGTTTAATATTTATCGTTTCTTTTTTTATGCCATTTGCTTCCTTCCCGCTTCTATTTTTTTCACACACACGCGTTTACGTATGACGATGCATTTGAAATCTGTATAATTTAATGCAAATATAAATATGAGTGCGTTAAGTTATATTTGAAAATTGCGCTGATTGCGCTGCCTTGCTAGACTTGTTTAATATGCCTTATCCTTGCATCAGGCGATCCATCATCGTTAAATTCATGAAGTGTTCATTCATCAAGCTATCAAAGTATAGCGCTACAAGAATTACAATGTCACATGTATTATTTTTACGATCTGAAGCAATTCGCCTCAATTCAAAAGTGGCATGTAGGTCTCCTAGGCATGTAGGATTATTGCAGCTTATCAGTCGATGGTAATAGTTATATCCTTTGATACTATTACGTGATATTCATGCCACGTTATGGTGTATGGAGAGTGAAATCTCAGAAAAAACAGGTTTCTAGGAGAGGTCCGAACGGGTTTATCGTTCTTCTCCGGAGTAAAATATTTGAAACGCGTTTAAAATAATATATAATTGTGACTTGGAAACTCAAAATATTGTATTACGAGCCGAAGATCGACGATACCTTCTCATCAACATGAGTTCCCATTAACTTACACACGCGTAAATATGATGAAATGATTCTCCCGAATAAATAAGAGAGAGAATATATTCGATTGGAAATTTTATTTTTTAACCACGAACGGGCTGAATATTACTACGTTTTGAGAATGTTACTGTTTTTTTTTCGCGGATGACAATTAATCAAAATCTGTTATATTGCTTTAACATCGTGCTCATTGAATGGCGTATTTAAACCATTTCTAAACTGCATAAACGTATTCCTCTATTGCAATAATTACAATAACTTATCTTTCTTTCGAAAGTAACCTCTCTTTTTCGCAAAGAGACTCAATGTAGCCAGTTAGGCCATCTAGTTAGGTCATATCGAGTTTTCCTTCTTTCACTCTCTCCTTCTCCTTTGTCCCCCTCTCACTCTTTTTTGGCAGACTACGTAGCATTTACAATAACTTATCTTTCTTTCGAAAGTAACCTCTTTTTTTCACAAGGAGACTCAATGTAGTCAGTTAAGCCACTCAGTTAGGTCATATCGAGTTTTTCTTCTTTCACTTTCTCCCTCTCCTCTGCCCCCTCTCTTACTCTCTTTTGGCTGAGCCGCATTGACTACGCACAAAAATGGTTGAAGTTACATCGAGTATATGTGGAATCGTTTTTCCTGTCTTTCTTATTTATCATCTTCTAAAGATGTGCGAATCAAGAATTTTCATGTCGAATCGAATCGAATCTTATTTTTTAAATTCGAATTCGAATCGAATCTATGAAATCTATTTCACTCGAATTCGAATCGAATCGAATCGAATGAAATCGTATGAAAACACTAAAAAATTTAACATGACTATTAAACATATAAAATAATGATGGAAGATTTTAATATGAAAGGGAATATTGATATATTGTAATATCATCTTAAAGTAAAACATATATTTAAATATTTAAAGTAATTTATAATTAAATTCTTAATCATAAGTTAAGTTAATTACAAGTTAAAGGTTCAGACATACAGGCCCAGATGGTCCGTTTTTGTAGCTGATGCACGCAAACGATAACGTATTTGATTCCTATTCGAATTATTCGGATTCGAATTCGAATAGTTCGCACATTTCTATCATCTTCATAATTGTGACTTTCGAGTGTCGAAAATCTCGCGATGATACCGCGCGAAACTGGTTGCTGACTGACATCGTATGTACTAAGATGTCCCTTGTCCACCCCCATTAGCCAGTTAGACCTTAATCGTAATTAATTAATTGTGGAATATGCGATATAACTTGACACGGTTACAAATAGATAAAAACAAACACACTCAACAGTCGCTATCCGCTGCGCCGCCGGCGCGTCTGTTCTTCCCAAGTATTACTCGCGATTTATTCGCGGGGAAACTTTGCGCCTTGACCGATTTCGACCGAGGACGAGTCGAGACGTACTTTCAGTACGTAAACACAATAAAGACCCTCGTTCGATCGAGATCTCCAGCTTCGTCGGACGAGATTTAAGTCGCTCAATTCAGCACACTCCCACGTCGATTGCGTCTCAGCGTTGCCAGCCGCTACATTCTTCATGTCGTCGCGACATTTCACGGAATAGGCTAATTGCTTGCCCTTCTTCCACGTGTAAAGATCTCGAGAAGTGGAGAGAGTAAATTGTCACTACTAACGAAACCGAACTCGGTCGGGTCGTACGGTGAAAGTGATCGCCGGGCGTACCTTGGTTTTTTATGATTGCAGGTAACCACTGTGTAATGACAGGTGCACGTCCAGCGTCGCGTTTCGGTACAGATCGAAAGCGAACCTGAGGTGTGAATTGGGAATAAATAGGAATAATTGAGAACGTTTATTACATGGCCGAGAGAAAGCGATTCCAAATAGGAAATACCTAAGGATCATTTCCCGGAATATTTCAACGGTCTCGCGGATGTCGGCACGACGATATATTTTTACCAAATGCCTTCGAGCGAAATTCTATTTGAGCGAAGACACATCGGGAGTACCTTCCGTTTGAAATCGTTGGATCGTATTTACATGCGAAAGGGACATGCTGAGGGACGACTTCGACATTGTCGAAGTCTCGAGCGGTTCGCTCCAATCGATTGAAATATTTTACCGCTTATACTTGGCCGTCACTTCATGCTTTTACCAAGCAAAACTCCCATTGTGTCGACTTCCATTGGCCTCTGTTTGCTTCTTTTCTTTCTTCATTTGATGGAGCATCAAAGAGCTCGTAACTTCACTATTGCTTCGAATGAATTTTTCACACGTTTCGAGTGGAATGTTGTTCGGAAAAATTCTTTTAGGGATTTTACGTCTCGCTGAGAGGGCGTTACGTTATGAGTATTGAATTTTATGAATCACACTCATCAGACAATTGTCTCCTTTCGTCCCGTATCTCCCCTTCACCGCCTTCCGTCTCCCCGCTCCTTTGGCTACCCTAAAGTTCAAATTCAAACGTCGACGTTTCAATGATGTACAGTACCGGCCAAAAATATATCACCTTCAGGGTTTTTGACCATAACTTCTTTCACAGTAAAGAAAATAAATTCAAATTTTTACAGCAGATAGCTGGTATCATGTACACTGTGTGTGTAATGTATAAAAAAATTTGACATCATATACTATGATTTTCAAAGTTATTTATTGATTGTCCCAAAATTGTCCGTTGACAACCTTTGTGTACTCGTTATGTTTATGTATTCTGTCGCTACTTCTACACGGCTGTAAACATTAGTTTAGTATCTTAGAAGATGGCGAAGACTCGTGGTGTTCGAAATGTGGACGAACGACAACGGAAAGCTATCGTAGAGGGTCGCAAACAAGGACGGACGCGTAAAGAACTCGCCCAGCAATTTGGCATTTCCAAATCAGCGGTGACCAAGTTGCTTAAGCGTTTAAAGGTTCAGGAAGGTTCTATTAATAAGAAAACACGTGGCCGACCGCGTTGTACTACTTCTCTCGTCGATCGCAACATTTTGCGTACATCTCGTAGCAACCCACATCTCACGGCGCGGGACATTGCTAAAGAAATATTGACTCCAGGACAGTCTAATCTATCTGTACGTACCATACGCCGTCGCCTGCAAGACGCAGGACTACATGGTCGAAGACCTGTGAAGAAGCCATTCATTTCTGCGAAGAATCGAAAGGCGCGAGTAGAGTGGTCCAAAGCACACCTTAACTGGACATCACGGCAATGGTCTGACGTTCCCTGGAGCGACGAAAGTAAGTTTATGCTGTTCGGTAGTGACGGAATAAAGTGGGTTCGTCGTCCTGAAAGCAAACGCTTTGACCCCAAATACCAACTTCCTACAATGAAGCATGGAGGCGGTTCGGTTATAGTGTGGGGTGCTTTTTCCGCAAAAGGAATGGGTCCCCTTCATAAAATCGACGGCATCATGGATCAAACAGTGTACATAAACATCCTCCAGAATGTAATGCTTCCATATGCAAAACGTTTCCTTGGTCGCGGTTTCATCTTCCAACAAGACAATGATCCGAAACATCGAGCAGTTAAAGTGCAGGAGTGACTCCGACGCCATCGCGTAATTCTCATGGATTGGCCAAGTCAATCGCCCGATCTAAATATTATAGAATCGTTGTGGGAAGTGCTGGAGAGACGTTTGGCAGGAAAGCGAGCTACGAATGCGACCCAGAAATTCTCCCAACTTGAAGAAGAATGGAAAAAGATCCCTCAAGCTACAATCGACGCACTCATTGATTCCATGCCCAGACGTTGTCAAACTGTAATCGATGCAAAAGGCTTTGCTACAAAATACTAGAGTTACTTAATTTAAATTATGAATCTGGTGTTCCTCTGTTGACATTGAACATAGTTATGGCTATTTAAAGTTTACTATTCATTTTCACATACTTTGGACATTTGAAATAAAGTTATTTTTTTCACGAGTTGTTTATATTATTTGATGAAAAGTACTTTGTTCGGTAAGCTACACCTGTTATCAAAATATGTTATGACCTAGTAGATATCCATACACTTTAAACCAAGTTATGCTAAAAAATCTTAAAGGTGATATATTTTTGGCCGGTACTGTACATGGCAATAGTCGTTGTAGATTCTCTCGAAAAAATAATTGGTATGTAATTCGTATATGCTCGTACGCACCTTGATTGTTAACGATTTATTATTTACTACTATTTTACATTATATTATATCATTAATATCAACATACACAGCGCAGATATGTTGTTGTAATATTTACTATGTAGCACATTAATGGCGATCAGTAGAATATTTATTGAAATTACTTACCATAATACATGTATGTGTATGTGTGTGCGCGCGCGCTTCTTATATCATAAGAACTGCAACTGTAGCAGCAGTTAAGCTTGATTAAAAATCACGTCGTACATCAGTAGTGCAAGTGGACAATGTGTAAATCGCAAAACTCGCTTGGTTATTTTGGTTAAGAACGCGATTAAATTATTACAAAGATAAGAGCGATATGTAGCAAACAGAGAAATCAATTCCGAGAAACAAACACCGTTCTCGAATGCATATCGCTTTCATTCACAGCACCATATTCTCTTTGCTGGTCAAACTGTTCATGAGTATTCGTTCCGTAGTCAATGGTCCATCTGCGAGGATCAAGAATGACGGATGAATACATGTTACAATAATACAAGAACCAATAATAAATAATAAAAAATAATAATAATATAAGAACGTTCTAAGAACTTATGAAGCAACTTGATTCTACAACTATTGATTCTAAATTTTAATTTTCTTCCTCTATCTCTGCCGAAACTGAAGATCGTTAGAGACGCTCGTCGCACGACGACTTGTGGCACGACGAAGAAACGTATTACGAATAATATCAATAATTAGAATTTCAGTGAAAGAGAAGGAGAGAGAAATGAGAAGACTCCTTATTACAGAAGTCAATCCGGATCGATAAAGAGAGGCGGATCGCCGTATATTGTTCGAGTGTACAATTATTTGTGCTATCATGCGTAGAACTCACCTAATCGATACCAAACATCCGTATTTCCGCTGTCTGCTCTGGCGGAATTCAACGCATTACGTATTGCAATCGGAATTGCGAAGCTCATGCAAAGCGCCGGTTCACCGGTAGCTATGAGAGAATGTTTTTTTTTCTTAACAGTGCGTGGATTAAACAATAGATTCTTCAATCTTTTCAAATCTGTCGTCTCTTTCGCAGTAGATAGATTTCTCCTTGAATTTTGTGTCATAACTTTCAAAACATTTCTCAAAATCACACTTGTTATCTTCTCACGGCTGTTAGACTTAACTTTGTTCGTTTTTTAATTGTCACTTATCGAAATATGAATTTGAGCATTATAGAGAAGTTTTCACTCTTAAATTGCGCGCGATATTGTGGAGGAAGAAAATGGTATTCACACTCGAATCGACAGAATGATCAAACTTACCTTTCGAACGGAGGACACCGAATTTGTTGGCGGCGTTCTTGCGGAAGCTTACACGGAAGTCGACGGGAATATCCTTCGCTCCTGGTGGCTTATAGTTCTACGACGAGAATCAAACTCACTCATGGCATCGATCTTACGAACGCATTCGTCTTAAGAAACGGACGTACAACGGAAGGTCCGCGCGTTCGTCACATTTTAGCGTTGCTGTTATGTAACGTATCCTATTAATCAAACCCAACATACCCAAGTTCTGTTAGTCAACAACGATCCTGTTTTAGGATCATAGATCAAATCTTCAGTGGTCCAGTATCCTATCCCCATCACGAAAGCTCCCTCAATTTGGCCGACGTCGATCGTCGGATTCAAGCTTATACCAGCATCCTCTAATAGGTCTACTCTAATAATCACATGCTGTCCGGTCAACATATCTACTTCGACCTCGGCGATGGTGACGCCATAAACTGGATAATTTTTTATCTCTTTCGGAGTTGCTACCCTGTTGAGGACAAGAACAAGGTAAGTGAGAAAAACTTTCGAGCATTTGCGACATATTGTTACATACACATCCTTCCTGCGAGGATGCGCAAATATTTACAAATTATTGAGAACCTATCGATAAAGATTCCTGCAGCTAATTAATATAATGAGGATATCACGATGTAATCAATTTTTCGAATATTCGGAGAAGCAGGTCTCTGCATGGTGACGTGTTTCTAATTAGAAACTTGCGGTACGTAGGAAGTCCGAGGAGAATCGACATGAACGATCATATCCTCGCGCTGTTACATTTAAATTATCACGGCTAATACAGCTCTCTTATTTTTCTTCAGAGTTCAAAAGCCACTCCTTTTTATTTGCAATCGAATGCCAAATATTGAATTCTATGACGCTCTATTTTGTCAATATAATTTAACGTATTACTGATCTGTAACAATTACATGTAACGCGCGCATAAGTCGACGTCCTTCAAGTGCGCCGTTAGAATAAGTTTTGGCCAGCTCGGATCTTTCATTTCCTTTTTAATCGGCTCGAGTCTGTCCAAGAGCTGTTGGCATGCGATTCTCGCGGCCTGAAATGAAATTAGCAAGTTCGTGTTAATTCTGAACCTGTGTTAAACCTGAAATTATACACGCGCCATGCTATCCTTCCTTCCCGGCGTCGGGAAATAAATTAATTATTAAAAGTCTTACCAATGCGCAAGACTCGCTGGTGAGACTGTTTTCGGTACCCATATTGTTGGGTGTCGATAAATTATTAGTGGGCTTAACGCTGATTAAACTTACGTCGATCCCCAGCGTGTAAGCTACCACTTGAGCGACCTGCGGAAAGAAACAATATATTAGATGTAACAGAGGTTTTTAAAATGTCGGAAACAAATTCCCTGATAAATGCGATACCAGCCAGGCAATCAGATCCAATACTTCTCTACACCGCTAAAACTTAAATTATTAGAGTTTCGCGGGGCGCGTATTACGACAGTTTCTCACGAGTGAATCAAGCTGCATTATGCAATGCATACACTGAGAAAGAATTTTATTAAAATTAAACAAATATTTGTTCGAATACGACTGTGAATATATTTACTTAAATTAAACAATTATTTTCTAAAAGACTAGAAAAAAAGTTTACATTCAGAGAGAACCTCTGTAATTCATTTTAGAAATTAGTCGCTTAATTTGAATAAATGTATTCACAGTCGTATTCGAACAATATCTGTTTAATTTTAATACAATTTTTTCTCACTGTATATATATATTTTTATCCCGGACAATAACACGAAGAAAGACCGCAGAAGCGGTGTCACCATGTATGAATTTTTTACATTATCTTCTCTCTACCTTCGAAGGGCATGAAGCTAAACTTTGATTTGACAGATATAACGTTCCTACGGATCAATGAAATTTCAGAGAAAACGTTTAAGGGGATGATCACGTAGTTCTCAGGATATTAAATTCGTAAACTTTGCCACCACCCTGTATAATCCCCTCGACGAATCGACATGCTCGATGCGATCGTTCCCGCAAGTTTACTCGCGAAGCTGTACCTTGGTATTGATGCCTTGACCGCACTCGATGCCACCGTGTGTGACACAGACCGTGCCGTCACGTGCACAAATCGACACCATAGCGTTGAATTGGCCATAGTAGAAGAGAGGGAACTTCATTGGAATCAGGGCGATTCCCTTCTTCTTCCAACGGTTTTCGTTGTTGAACGTTTCAACGGCCCGCTTCCTCGTCTCGTAATCGGCTGACTTTGTTAGGTCCTTTATCATCGATTCCATTATAGCCTTGTCCTCGCCTCCCATATTCGACAGTCTGACCTGCAGCGGGTCCTTCTTCGTCACTCTCGCGATGTGCTCCATTATCTGCTCAATCATGGCTATTGCCTCCGCGGATCCCGGCGCTCGGCAATATGTATTCGACGGCAGATCGGTCCGCGTATCATATCCATCGCACGTCCAAGTGTCGCTTGTATAACAACTGTCGATGACATGCGTTAGTATAATTATTAATATAATATTGTATTCAATGGTGTGGTTATAGTATGGCACGTTGACTACAATGGTGGTCACCGGTGACCGACGGTCATTCAACATGCCATATTGAAATTAATATCGCGGCATTTCGCTGATTCGACGCGTAAAACGTAACCAATCGCGTGCAATAATTTAAATATATAGTCGACGGAAAACCAAACGAACCAATGAATATACGTATCGCCAATTGCATTTGTTTGCCACACAACTGTTGTACCTGGCACGGGCATTGTGAAACGATCACTTAACCCCGTTTGCGACGAAGCAACGGGGTTTCTGAGAGAATTCGCGCCTTCGCGAGCCTTTTCATTAATTTCGCAAATCCGACTTCATTTCATTATCGTTTGCGACAACGAGATGATTCCTTGAGTAAAATCCTACGGGATTGCATGTAAGATGAGTGTAAATCGTGCTGCAATATACATATTCGTTCTTTCCGCATGCGGACTTAAACAGATGCGCAAGTCCTACACGAGTTCGCCCAATGAATGGCAACCAGTTTAACGTATTTATAAATAACGTAATATCGCTGTGTCCTCTCGACATGTACTTTTCCAAATGCCACGATATGATGAAAGAGTGAAGCTCGTTGAAGCTGCAGCCGCTGTTGCTCCAGCTGTTGGAATTGAGGTACTGTATCACTCCGTTATCGTCCACGCCGACCTCGTACTCTTGGCGCGAGGCGCATCTCTTGCCCGCCGACATCATGTTGCTCTCGATCGACAGGACGAATCGCGCCGGGCGATTCAGCTTATGACACACTAAGGCGCAAGCACACGCGACCTGCACGTTCCGCGAAATCTTCGCCCCGTATCCACCGCCGATTCGTTTCACGCTGACGTTGATGCTGTCGAAATGGAACTAATATTAATAACGTCTACGACCCTCGCTATCGGGGGTCAAGGTCGTAGACGAATCCCGAATGAAGGTTTTCGATGAGAAAATGGCTGTGAGAGAGCGTGAGCTTCTCTTTAACCCTTTAACGCCTACTGATAACTATATAGTTACCAGAAACGCATTTAAGAATCCATAACTTGGTCAAGAAAGAAGATATTTTTGTTTTCTTTGCACCACTGTAAAGGTGAGTTCTTCTTCTAAAAAATGGTATATAGATTGTACGTAGATTCGGTTTAGTCTGCTTTTAGCTCAGTTTTAATGATAACGCGTTTTGTCAAATCTGGTCAAATCAAAGTGGTCGTAGTCAGCATTGTTACTGACATTTAGAAGCGCGCTATAAATGAATAGATGGTATCTGTTATAATTTTATACATTTGGAAGCTTTCTCAGATGCAAAATGTGAAATTAAAAGGATACAGAAATTCAAAATGGCGAATCCAAGATGATGAACACGAAAATCAAGAAATCAACCTATTTTCATGAAACCTGGTGACCTACAGTTTTTTACGCGGCGAAAAATGAAGGGACGATTGACTATCTAAACGGTGATCTATAAGATATTCTTCTGAAATAGTAAGCTTGACGCTCTGAATGATAAACTTCACTCACTCAAATATTGTATAGTAAAGTTTCAGCTAAAAAATGTCAAGCTGACTATCAAGAGGCACACCGTGCCTATTATACGCGAAACTCGCGAAGTGGGGTGCGCGAAAACGTGCACATTGCTTTCCCGACACCAAGGGCGCTACGAGAGCGCTGAAGAAGCAAAGAGCAGCGAGTGCGAGTGAGCAAGTGATAGAGAGTAAGAGAGAGAAGAATATTGCTAGAATACAGGAGGTGAAAATGTGTGACAGAGAGAAAGAGAGTGAGAGCGAGAGAGAGAGATATATTATTATTACGAGTAAAACTTATAACTATAATAAAACTCTGCAACACTTTTTTACTGTACAAAAGAAGTGATATATTAGAACAGTAGCGCCAACTGAGAAACCTAACATAGTATATACAGGGTGTCTTATAACAAATCTCGTGAAGACATAGAGCGGGTTAAGACAAATATAAAAGTCCCATACCATTTTGTGAGATTCGCAATAATTATCGAGTTATTAATGACAGAAATCTGAGGAATGAGCGCGCGCCGAGACATTATGGGAGGAGCATCTAGCCGCTCAGGCTAGAGAGCACTGCTCAGCAGTGATGCATATCAGGGACCTTTAATAAGAATATCTTTAAAAAGATATTTTTTTTTAAATATTGGACACTATTAATAAACGTGTTAAATTTTTATAATACTATATAATTTTTACTTTTAAATGCTTATGTACATATATATCTTGAAAGAAAAATAATTTGATAAGTTTTATTTGTAAAAACTTATATTATGTACATAATATATATCTTAAAAAAGGAAATAATTAAAATTTGAGATTTCTAAAAATATTAAGTATACAATAATTATATATATATATATATGTTAGGATTCTCAATTGGCGCTACTGTTCTAATATATCACTTCTTTTGTACAGTAGAATAGTGTTGTAGAGTTTTATTATACAATAGTTATAAGTTTTACTTGTAAAAACTTATGTACACATATATGCCTTAAAAAAATAATTTGAGTTTAAAATTTCTAAAAATAACACAATACGTGTTGCGCTTGTACTTGGTCAGAGATTACCCTACATTTTTCTCTGCATATATAGATTGCTCATTTCGTATATGCTTTTAGTATCCAAGTCATATTTACCAATAAACAAAAAACGAACGATAAAAGAAGCCAATATAAAATTCTGATATTTTTTTTGGTTATCACTACTTATAGTCTCAGTTCAGTAAAACTCAAATTTTATTCTTAAGACACTTATAAAAAAGTCGGGCGTTAAAGGGTTAATGCACGGAGAAATCTGAAATGTCTTTCGCATTCCTGAGTAATTAATTACATTATCACTCATGAGGCGGTTGGTACGAAGCTGTTCTATGAGGCGGTAGATATATATATATATATATAGAGAGAGAGAGAGAGAGAGAGAGAGAGAGAGAGAGAGAGAGAGAGAGAGATTAATGACTCACCTATTATTCTTGACATCGAGGCATTGTGCGATCGATACTTGAGTGAGATCGATCCACTGTGTCGACGGATAGACGTCCATACCATCCTCCAGAGGGATGCAAACGCAGGACTGAGTTTCCATAGTATAGTGGTACTGACCACCGCATTCGAAGACACCTTTTATCACGTGCTTGATGTCCGTTCCTGCGAAGCAACAAAAAGCACATTCCGTGCTTTATGTTAATTTTTCTCTCAATTTTACAATCTTGAAAAATCATAATCCCAGAAATCGAGAAATCCTCAACAATATTGCAAGCAGAAATCAGCCCGAAGACCCGTTCATTGTCCTTTCGATATTGAATGTCAAGGATTCATCAACAATCGCTTCTGTCCCGTATTCCGCGAACTCGCCAGGACAATTTGCTAATTTACACGCTAATTAAACTTCTTTAGTTTATTCCTTCCCTACATGTCTGTTCTTGGAGAAATATTCGGTTACATCAAAATATCCTTTTAGAACAGGTATTTTCAAAAGGTAATACGTCAGAGGAATGAAGCATGTAAACTTATCTAAAACACAAGCACACCTACCCTTTCTTGTAGCAACTTTATCGCCGTTCTTATAGAATCTAGTTTCATCCTTTGTGGCGATGGCATCCTTGATCGACAGTATAGGTTTCTTCTTCAAGGCGTCCTTATATTCGATCTCTACCAATTTCGCAGCCTCGTTCGCCAGATTGTGAGTCTCCGCAACGATCACACCGACCGGCTGACCTGTATATAGCACATCCTTCTCGGCGAACAATATTTCATCCTCCAGCAGGAATAATTCCTGACTGACGGCCGCTATGCATAGGTTCTTGCCAGGCACGTCCTTGGCGCTGTAAAACGCTATTACACCCTTCATCTTCAACGCCTTGCTCGCGTCTATGCTGTCGATCTTGCCATTGCTGACATCCGTGACAACGAAGGCGCAAAATACCTCTCCAGGAAGTGGCGGGAGGTCATTGCAGTACTTAGCTTCGCCCGATGTCTGGTAGATCGCCTCCAGCTTTATCGTGGGCTTGTTGAGCGGCCAGATTTTCTTGTCGGTATCAAAGTCTTGTACACCTACAATGATGATGTGTCAGAATGACCTACCTCGATTTTCAAGACTCAATATATTGCGCGCGCGATATATACCTATTATACTTTCTGAACCCAGGCAAGCAGAGTTCGCTCTACAACTACTTCTCTGATACTCAATTGGCGCAAAGGATGCGTCGCTCTTTTACCAAACTCGCGCAGGAAAGGTTTGAACATCAAAAAGAAACTTTCATTAAGCGTCGTAAAAGAGATATCGAGTCAATGACTTCAACGTACCTGAAGAGACTCCTCGGCTCAAAGTAGTGCCGCCGCTGCGGAACTTGGCGTTCACGTCCGGCTTGATGCTCAACAAGAATTTGTAGAACAGTCCCATGGCTAAGGTTCGGCGGAACTCCGGCGAGTAATCCGGCAACACATGGTCCGGTTGCAGCTCATTGTGCAAAGTCTCCAGGGCAGACTTCAGCACCTGTTTGTCGAAAATGTGTTTGCCCATCAGCAGCTGCTCGGTAGTTTTGGCGTGCAGGAAGTGCTCATTGATGCCGCCGAAGATGATGTTGGGCTTCTCCAAAACTTTGCCGCCGCCGTCGAGTTTGAAGAGGAAACCGGCATTCACATGGGCGTGCGCGTTCTGCGCTCTCGGCATGATCTTGTAGGATCTGTATTCATACTCGTCCGACAGGCGCGGCAGCACCACGCTGTAGATGACCTTGTGCCGCATGTCGGTGTTGAGGAAGTCTAACAGCATCAGGTTGTGCTTGCGGCCGGGCCCGTCGAGGATGTGCAGCTGGGTACCGGCGGTTTCCAGCATGAGAAACAGGTCAGACGGAAACTCGTGATGGGCGTGCTTGATCATCAGGTTGCCGGCGATCGAGCCCATGTTACGCACCGGCACGCTGGCGATCAGGTCGACGTAGTGGGCCAATTGGCGCAGGTACTTGAATCCGCTCTCGCTGGAGTACTTCTCGAACGTTTCCATCGCTGTGGTGAGCGACACGTTGCCGCCCAGGGTCAGGGTGTCGTTGGTCTTCTCGATACGACGCAGGTCTGGTATGTCGTTCACGTCTATGTAGACGTCGCACTTGACCGCGCGGTAAACACCTGCGGGGTTATACAGACAGGGCTTTGTCAACATCGACGTTCCGTTCGTTCGTTTGGTTCGGATTCGTTTTCAAAGTTCATTTAGTTCATTTAGTTTACTTTCTCGAAACATTGAATGTTACTTGTAACATGAGTAACGTGACTTGTCGAAAGTCGTTTGCTACCGGCTTCATGCATCGATCGCTCACAAGAAATCAGCGTTACACGAGTCTCGCACGTGTCGCGTATGTAAAATATTCAATTTGCACGGAAAAATATCAAATCTACTGGTATGCACGGTATATCTCGCGTGTGCATAAGTGCTCGTTTCGCGTTCTCTCGCAATTACCGTGAGCGGTGTTGCCGCCGTGCAACATATACGTGGCGTTTGGTTTCTGCTGAAATATCGCGAACAGATTCTCTATCGAGTAAACCTTGAAAAACTCAGCGTCATCCAATTTGATGTCCAACGGAACACCGGCCTGAAGTTTGTTATCCGCGCATTTACGCGTGCACGGTAAGCCGCTCTCCGGGCAAGTCTTGATTTTGTACAGATCCTGCGAAAATATAGTTTTTGTCGCGAGTTAGATATCAAAAGGAATACCCAAGTTAATACGACCAGTCTGAGAATCTTGGGAATAGAACTTTCTTTGGTGGCACAAGATTAGATTTCCAGGCTTCGCCTGGACGGAATTGTAAAAGATAAAATTCTTGGCAGGAATGAAAATCTTACTCGCGATATTCACCTCGATATCGCGAATACTTTTCTTCAGAGACGGGGGCGCATCGCTAGCGTATCCTTTAAACGCCTCCAATATCGGCCGATAACCGGTGCAGCGACATATGTTACTGCCGAATGAGTTCTCAATCTGCTGCATAGTCAATTTCTTATTTTTCGTGAGGCTGGAAGATATGATGAAAAGGGTATTAAAATACATATTTTATAATCGTCAGCGTGTATCGTTGAAAGCGTGTTTAGAGCGAAAATTATGTTCCTGATGCGTTAATTAACAACTTCTGCCGGTCAAAGTTCATCGTTGTATCGTGCTTCGGTCAGTAAAATAACATCGAGGACGACGAAGATTTGATATTTGACCCTCTACTGTATTTTAAGTAGAACCTTTTATATATTCCGCTTTTATACATTCAATCAATTTCAATCGATCTCTTCGTGGCGCGGATACCTGTAGAGATTCATCACCATGCCAGGGGAACAGTATCCACACTGCGAGCCATTCTTCTCAGCGAGCGCAGCTTGTATCGTGTGATAACCCTGCTTCTTGTTGCCTATGCCTTCGATCGTGTGAATCGCCCATCTATTAAAATATTCATTATAAAAATAAGTACTTAGAAATCGAAACATGCCATCAAAACGGACGCGATACTGAAACTACAATATACACTTATCTTCGAACAGTTAATATTCAAGACTGGGAAAAATACTGTTGAAATAATTATCTTGTCATCGTGTTTTCGTTACTCAAGAAACCAATTAACCCCCTGCCATTTTCTTACTCTTTCCAAGTCAAGTCAAGTCAAGTACTTAATTATCGTCGACTCATCAAGACCGAACAGTCGATATACGCCACATACGAACCCGTTGCAGATCAGCACCGGTATGAGACAGGAATTCACGGCCATTGTCTGACCGTCGATTTCCGCAGCAACGATGCAAGCACCGCAACCACCTTCGTGACACATCGCCTTTGTGCCACGCAGTTTCGCATAGTCGCGGATGTAGACATTGAGGGATGTGTTGACCGGTATGTTTCCGGACACTGAAAACGATTTTGAAATTGCATCGCGATTATGCGACATAATATCGGCGCGCTCTCAATCAAGATACATCGCAATCGTAATGCATAAACATGCCACACGGATTCACGTATTTTTATGTATATTATAGAACTGGGTGGGCGCGCAAATTTTGATAGGTTTCTCAAAGATGAGGTGACTGACCCGATTTTTTTGGCAGCACTCACACACGAATATGTAGGTGTATAATATATAAAAAGATAATAGAAGACAATGGGCGACTGCTGGGTGGTATGAGTAAATTCTTTTTAATCAAATTATTTAGTCCATTTTTCTATCGCGAAATGGTCATCATTTACAAATCACACTCTGAAGAGAATACATACCCACATGCGACTCTCCGTTGATTGTAAATTCGACCGACGATTTGGCATCCCTGAAATAAAATGCGAGCTGGATGAAAAGAACGAGCGTTAATTATTTGCGAGATTTCGTCATACCGCACACAATTATGTGCGCATCGTTAAACGCGATAAAATTATTTGTGCCATGAGTCATGGAGATGCCGACTTCTATTCAATCGGCTTTCGTTTTACGTGTCCCAAAAAGCATCAATCAATAGAATTTTCCCCATTATCATCTCTCATCATTCATCCATATTATTGTCACCAATATTATTTCCAACTCAGCAATGTAAATGTAAGGAAACATATTGACGATTATATCGTTGAGGGAGAAATTTATAATATTGATATATTAAGACATGCTATTGTCAGTTGTTATTTATTGGCACGTTATCTTGACTGCTACTTCCGGGAGAAATAACAGATAACACGCTAATTTCTTCCGACATAAAGTTTTATTGCACACTCGGGATATCTCGGACTCTTTGTTAATTTGATTATTATCGTCGGTTCCACGAAAGTGGAAGTGCGGGTTGAAGCTTTGAGGAATTGTTTCCATTTATTGTTTTTTGAGAGAAAGAGGAAGAGAGAGAAAGAGAGAGATCGACAGTATACAATATCGGTGATAAATCGATTAATAAATTAAGCCGCATAACTTGTAAATCTAGAACGAAATTTTGCTTCGGTTTCTTGTCTATCGGTTCTTTTTTTACCGACTAATTGACGATGCGATTATATCATGGTCAGTTTATGTTAGAAATTTGTAAACAACGTAAACTTACATTATATGGCCTTTAATTTCTTCGTTTCGCAATCTTGTTTTCGTATGGGTATCCTCCGTCCACCAACACGCGTTTTACGAGATACAGATATGCCTTTTAAAAATAATAACAAACAGAAACGTGATAATTTTTTTATTGTACATTCCATAATTTCTGTTTATAGAGAACGTAATACGCAAACATGACTGACTGTGAGATGACTGTGAGACTGCACGCATGCATAGCATACATCTATCAATTATAATTTCTATTGCCAATCGTAAATGATGAATAATACAATGATCGCGTTGACCGTGTTTAGTGAAGCAAATAAAACTTGTATTAAAGTGCACAGATATTACCATGCAAGGTATAAGCAGTAATATAACTTGCAAACAGCATGCGTGCTGGAGATGACAAGTATACTCGGAGCGATTCCGAAATCAGATAAGTATTACGCCTTACTTGGTCATCCTTCACGTTGCATTGCTGGGTGAAAAGCCGTATTCCTTCCGCATTGACGCGGAAGGAATATATTTTGAATAAGAGGAAAAGTATTTATATTAATGCAGCCATTGCTTTATGTTTTGCACCGTCATTCCGATTATTTATCAGATAAACCGTGCAAGTTGAGTACGACGTAGCTTTGTTTTTTTGTTATATTTAAATATACATGCGTCGTTGGAAAATCTGTATCGAAAAGCTACGGTCCATTTATAAAACTTCTCCTGTTAATAACTTTTTAATAAACGCGAGCTTATTCTTATTGAGGGTGACTGGATTCATGAACTGGATAACATACGCTGATTAAATCGTGTCGCCAAAGTTACTGTAATTATATCGGAAAATTAAACTCGGTTAAGAGATGAAACGTTTATGAAACATTTATTTAATTTCATTTATTCAATTTCATTTAATTAATTTTATTCAATTATTCAATTTCATCGCACTTACCTGATTTTTAAGCATTATTATAAAACTAAACGGAATTATTTCTTATAAAACTAAAAGGAAAATTTCTCATAACAGTATCCTGCAACAACAATGCATACAACAGCACACCGAAGTAGATGAACAACGGCACTTCAGGAGGAACAAAATTCTCCTTGTTTGCGCGTGTTACGCAAAACTTCGTGCTCGTGTCCGCGTTCTTCGTGAAAATCCGACGGAAAATCTCGTGAAAATAGAAAAATCAACGGATTCAGATTTTTCTGACCGAACAGTAACTTTCTCGACGACGATTCACAAGGGATATTGATGAACGATCGGCGGAACAAGAATGACTGATTAAACATATTTTTTCGCCAGGTCTCGCTAACAACAACCCGTGGTGTTTTCAGGAGAAAAAAAAATAAAAGAATAAAAGCAGGAAGCTCGTTCTATACGAAGAAGAACCTTGTGCACGCCTGCGAAACGCAACGGTAGTACGCTTCATTGCGCCGTTCCTCTCAGTGGAATCTATATAGCGCGGATTTCACGGCCTAATGAGTCTGCATAATGAGTTTAATCGGCAACTTTATTCAACCATAGTCAGATACAAGGCGCAGTTGCTGATTGGCTGGGTATAATTTAACATGAAATCGTTCATCACACGAGTGATGAGTGATTGCAATGGAGTTTCGCAAAGGGCGGAGTTATCTCTCTCTCTCTCTCTCTCTCTCTTCTGAAAACGATGACTTTTGACTGACTCGCTATCGGCGAAATACCAAAATTGTATTCACGCAGCGTCATTAACGTATTCCATCGCGCGTGTTCACGCATGTATTTAGAAAGACGTTGCTATTATACGCATAAACAGTTTATTATGCGGTAAGTTACAATGATGAGGTAATGCGCTCGTAATCTATCTGCCTTCTACGTCTAATCCCGAGGAATTTACGAGCTTGGGCGGAACAAATGTATAAACGTCGCGACGCTTAAAACCGCTGCTACGAGAAAGACGCGAACTTACGCGAATAAAAGATGCGAAAGCTCATCTCGCGAAATTCCCAAGCGCATTTCGGCCGTCTCGGTGAATTAATTATTATTACAGTCGGCTTACAGGCTTACAGGCGTCTTCTACTCGCTTGCTATCTTTTATCTATTCATTGTAATTGTGAGAAGAGGAAGAAGAGCAACGAATTATATGTCCGAACCAATTATTCCTCACACGAGACTCGAGCTTCATGTAAGCCGCTCTGATAAAAATAATAACATCATAAAACATTATAAAATTTTTGTTGGAGCGAGTTACCTTTTAAATCCCATGTTTTCAACGCACACACTCACATCGCTTGCACACACATATGCAAAAGATACAATAAGATGAACAATATCCGAAAGATTTCGAAAGCAGATGCCGTATCCAGCCAATTTTCAGAAAGAAAAAAACATTATTTTCGCCTAGCGAATATCACCGCATCGCGCAGTTGTAATTCATCCTTGATGTATTTTAATTCGTTTCTCACATCGTGCATAAAAAGACGATTATTAACTGCTATAAGTAAGAGACGATTATCTGATTTCACAAGCGCACTATATGAAATATAGCTGTGAAATCAGCTGTTTGCAAATCTATGTTTTTATACTTAGGTATGACGTATTGACTATCAATTACTAGAGTTGCGTTACTATTTATTACTTTTTTTTTGCGTTATTACTTTTTTGCATAGTCGTAGTTTCTACATAAAACTGTTCTTGATGCGCTGCCACAATGGCGTATTGGCTTTTATCGTAATAGCACGATCGGTGACAAAAGTACTGCGACACATTAAAATTTGACAAATTGCAGAACAGGTAACAACAATAAGATGGTATCTTCGACCTCACAATGATTTTCGTTAAAAAGAAACACCCGTTAGCAGCTGGAGCATGATCGGTAAACGCTTAGATACCGATATGAATTCAATCGGATGTGTGATAGATATCGGTTATTATCGATCATATCTTCGTTGCTGCAGAATTGCTAAGAAATAATGACAAAAATAATACAACACACATAGCATTACTATCTATTGCGGCGAACTACACGTGTGCACAATAAGCAGTAGTTTTTAACTGACCTGTGGTGCAATTCTGTAACTTATTAGTTATTGGAGTTAATTGGAACGTTATTGGAGTTAACGACACTTTCGTTATCGTTGCGCAGCTTTTGTATACCGTAGAAAAGCTGCGCAACGATAACAAAACTGTCGTTAACTCCAATAACGAGTTACAGAATTGCACCACAGGAAAGCGTCAGAGTATTCGAGATGAAAGAGGTGTAATTCATCTTGCAGTGACAAATAATTTTCATAAACAACATGGAAAATACGAGAGACGTCGTTATCACTACTTTACTTAATTGCGCTACTAAAGTAGCTTTATCTTGCTTGCGATAAAGGCGCTATGAATGTCAACTGACAACAAACCATTCAATAGAAAACGTCAAATCATGCATTGATCTAGCGAGCGACTGCGCTAACAGCCTGTTATATTTATTAGAATTTCGCAACGCTGCGCGTCACGGAAGAGGCACGCTTATGTCATGTTTTACATATTCGATTTGCTTCGCGTGGTAGACGTACGATATATACGATTCTTTGCTTCTCCTCTCCATAGAGGATGCCATAACTTTAAGGAATGCTCACATCATATTGAATCTACCGTGACGAATTTGTCAATTTTGACATCAGATTTGATTTTCGCAGCATCGAGATTCGTAGCTGTCGCGAATATCGCAATCCTCGTCCGTGTCTCTCTCAATCTCGAACACACGCATGATTGCGACTAATGTAATATTCAGTGCTTGAAGGGTGAAGATATAATTAATGGAGGACGCGAGATGACGCGTCAAATGGCAAAAAAATCAAACGTCGGCAGCGATCGCCGCCGCTCGATGCGCTGCGTATTGTCTTACGTACCCGGAAATACTGGCGGCAGAGCCTATAGACGATCACGGTGCCACGGAGATCCAGCAATAACGGCTTACCTTTCCTTCAACTTGTTCCTGTCTCTCCTTTGACAAAGAATATGTCAGCTAATCGTGTATTCACCGAGCCCATGAGATGCGAGGAAGCAGTTTAAGGTTACGCGTGTAGGTAGATCCGTTTGCGTGCAGCGGAACGTTCAGCACGACGATCCACACTTTGAGCTTGCCATTTCCACACTTGGCTTGCCGACCATTACGTATATTCTAAAGTGTGTAATCGACGATCCCCTACTACATATGACTAAACAAGGCGAGCCGAGCAGGACGGATCTCGTAATCATGAGATGTTGCTCTAACTCTAACACGCACCCGTATGCTTTTTGAATTTGAGTTCGCCAACTTTGAAATTTGAATTTCATCCGTCAACTCGCTCAATCGGTAAATCGAGCGTCGATTTAAGACCGGCTTTGAACGATTTTGTAAGTTACTTTAATTATCATATCATTTCCACATTTGCATCAGGAATTGTTTATCGCAGTCAAGGTGACTAGATTTACAATTTGTCTGTCACGCACGCAGAGGCGCCTGTGCAGATATTAGTAGTTAAACAAGGGAGATTCTAACTCACTTTTCAAAATGAATTTTCCAAATCCTGACTTTATTAATGAAATATTTTCAATCCTGACTTTATTAATTAAATATTTTCAATCCTGACTTTATTAATTAAATATTTTAATTAATAAAGTCAGGTTTGAAAATATTTCATTAATAAAGTCAGGATTTGGAAAATTCGTTTTGAAAAGTGAGTTAAAATCCCCCTTGTTTAACTACTGATATTTATTCAAGAGTTTATTCAAGAGTTTACAATTTAATTCGTTCGTTTTGTGTT